>NC_031972.2:63198801-63374140 GCF_001858045.2 Oreochromis niloticus | reverse complement strand
TGCAGTACTGACCTGTACAAAGAGCTGTCAGTCTCAGCTCTTCTCTCCCAGCACTGGTGGAGCAGGTGTAGTTGCTGCTGACAGCCATTGTTGGTTTTCTCAGAGACAGGCGGAGGTCTGAAGTGTTGAGAGCATCAGCTCTCATCGATGTGCGCTGCTGTAACGCTGCTTTTGTCCTCTGAGATCACCAGGTATGAAATCCGAGTACTGACAGGGCAGCAGGACAGATCTTTGCCCCTCATTCACTTCCATGAGCACAGCCAAGGCATGCTGGGAAACTGAGGACACACCAACAGATGTAGAAATGACCTGCATGCTGTGGGTTTGTCTCAGAGTCCTCACAGGTGACAAACTAGCTGCAGAAACCCAAGCCAGGTGTCTGAATACTGACACATGGACTCTTCCCATCCAGAGCGAGGATTTAGTCGCACTTTATAATAACTACACAATAGTGAGCATTAGTATGTAGTTTATTAATGGAACCAGACCCAAACTGGTCCTTTTATACTTTCAGGACCTCCAAGTCTGCACTTATGTTTATTATCAGCTGGAGCCCCTCCTCATTCTTCTTCTTTGGTGCAACCCTGTAAATTTTGGGGTACCCCTTTGGCCCCTCCCCTTTTCTACAATTCCCCTGTGGGAGAGGTCGGTGTCATTTCTTTCCCAACACTGTACAACACACATATAATGTATATTTAGCCACCCTGATGTTTCTGATTGTGTTTTTAGTTCAATTATTGTCATCATTGTGTCTTTGCTAGATGCTGTAAATGTGTAGTACGTGTGTGCCACAGATGTGTTACAGGCACAGGCTATGCTAGCATGAATAGATCATTCTTGCTAGCTTGGAAGTTGTGGTGGGTGGAGCTAACCCTCTTCCCTACTGTTTGCATTTGGTTGTAGGAGCTGGAGCGAGCGAGTTAATGACTTGGAGCTCTTTGTTTCTTTGACCTTTCACTGTCAGACACAACGTAGGAACACGCCGGTTACATTAAGACAGATTTCAAAGATCTGGATCAATAAGTTCAGAAACATCATCAGTGACAGCAGTTTATATGTCTAAAGTATTACATCACAGACAGAGCAGTTATTTAGGAGCTGTTATGGTTGTAAATTATAGGTTTATTACTTAGAAAATGATTCATGAAGTATTTAGATAATAATAATGTTTCAGATGATTAACATACAGGATAATTCTGCTTCTATAAATGTTATGAAGTTTGATTTCTCTGAGGTTTCATAAATACTTATCTCTGACTGTAATTTCTGGTAACTGAGGCACTTACTAGTCGTTATTGTTAGTTAGTGCTTTTGTCTGATCTCAGCGAAGGTGACGATTATTCAGACTTTCAGGAGGTTTTAGATGAAACTGAAAGGCCCACAGAACCAAACACGTCTCAGCTGTGATCACACCAGAAACAAACAGAAAGTGATCAAACACACACCAAAGCCTACACTGCCATCTAGTGTAAGAAACTAGTACTGCTAGACAACCAGGCTGCTTTAAAGCAGGTGATATTTAGGTTGGAAAATAAAAAATAAGTTGATAATAAACATTTGACAAAATCTTTTGGCAGCAAACATCTGGAAGTGAGCTGTTCTTTGGTGCTAATTAACAGTTTATTCTTGTTGGTAATTATGTAATGAAAGGTAGCACACACACACACACACACACACACACACACACACACACACACTGACAAAAACAACTACAGACACGTCTGTGACTGCGATGAACACCTGAGTGTGAGACGAGGACTGAATATGATACAGTAACAGTCAAACATGAATGTGTGTAACAGCATGATTATGTATTATACATATATCAGAAATATGTGACATTTAACAGCAGGTCAAATCTATCTGAACATGAAACCAGTGTTAAACCATTTCAGTCTCAGTCAGTGTTACTGAAACATCTCCAACAGCATCACTGACACAGACAGTTGGAGCAGTTACAGTCAAATCATTGATCAGTGTTTTTATAACATGAGCTGCTGTTGCTGCACTAGTGCTGCTGCTCTCTTTCTCTTATTGTAGGTCTTTAGCTAACAATATCAAGTGTCTTCATGTGACTGTTGTCTAATGTTCAAATGTAGATAACACCACCTGCACCACCCTGTTCCACAGCACAGCCCTCTCATGTAGGCTTGGCTGCAGCACATATTAGCAGCTGCAGTGACATCAGCTTTCTGTGCAGAACTAGACAGGAGATCCGCTCCATAGTGTCATCACATCTACAGACTGTTACATATTCTCACCTGGTAATAAGAAGCTGCACACAGCTCCAAGATTAACAGACAATGTGTTGATCATTTGGTAATTGAGTGTAAAGCAGTGAGTTGTGTTTACAGTTCTGCAAAAAGAGTGCTGTGCAGTGGATTGTAGCTACAGGTTTGCAAAGTGTGTGTTACAAAATGGCAAACTGAGTGCAAAGCAGTGTTTGTGCTTTTAGTTTTGCAAACTCATTGAGTGGTTTTGCTATAAGTATTAATAATTTTAGAAATTGTGCTATAAGAATCACAGTTAGGGTTTAAGCATTCAGAAAAAACTGTAAATCTATTCATCTCCTCTCTCCTCCATTTCTCTCTGATTTGGTTCAGATCACCATCTCTGTGTCTCAGATCTTCTTACTCTCTTTCTCTCTCTGTCCCCCATCTTACCACCATGGGGAGCAGGGCATTCAGCTGCTCTGCTCCTCGACTCTGGAATTCCTCCTGATATGAGGAATATCACTTACTTTTCTCAAAACTCACCTGTTCAAAATAGCTTGTCACATAACCTCTCCACTCTGCTAATTTAAATCTGTTTTATCATTTTATGATTGTGTAAACTTCTTGCTTTGATGTTGCTTTTATTATTCAGCTGTGTACAGTGTCACTGAATGTACTGAAAGGCACTTTGAAATAAAATATATAATAATAATAATAATAATAATAATAATAATAATAATAATAATTAATAATTAAAGCTGCAAGCAGCGTTATGAGGGCCCGAGCACCCCCGGCGTGTCTAGCCACGCCCAACACCTAAAACCAGCGCGTCCGATCTGATGTCACATTGATGGATTTCATGCATTTAACCACCAGCTAACATTTCATCTCATTCAATCATGATTATAGTCGTCCCACTAGGTGGCGCTCTAACCATTACTGACAAATGGCATAAGAAACATTTCCGACCTCGAGTCTCATCATGCCTGCGACCTTTGGGAGAGATTGGACATTGTGTTTTTGAGTGACAGCAGATTACTGCTTTTTGGAGAGTGATTGAAACTCCACGTGCCGCCACGACCACCCCGTTTCCCTGAACGTAAAAAGCTTCGCAATTTAACATCACAAAGGTCTTTAGATTCCACAAACAGAAGATCGCGTCAATCTGATAAAATCACTTGAAGGAGTTCGTCAAAGAACGGTGCCTGAAAAGAGGGGAAAATGTGGCCAAAATTACACATTCATTTTAAAATGGCTGACTTGATGTTGAATTTGGGATATTGCTCCAAAAGACTTTTTTGTACATCTTGCGACATTTAATGAAAGTGATCCCGTAACATGATAGCGCTCATCACATTGGAGGTGTGTGCCAAATTTCAAGACTTTTTAAACTTTCCAAGCCCCTCAAAAGCCACTTTATTGTTCATGGTGAACCGCGTTGCCACTAGGGTGCGCCGTTCAGTTTAAAGTCACAATTTTCTCACTGAAGCATCATGAGGGACTGATGGTGATATTCACCGCTTTTGAGGTGGCCACGATGAACCTGTGAAAATCAGTACAACAAAATGAAAGACATGACATTTCCTGGTGCCACTAGGTGGCGCTCTACGTATTCCTGACAATGGGCATATCAATCTGTTCAGGGCGGGTCTGACATCATCCCTGTAAAATCTGGTACTGATCAGACTGGATTTCATTGAGTTACACTAATTTGTTTCTTCATGGCGAGACCTCAATGTTCGCCATGCTGCTGGGGTCACACCCTTCAGCGAAAACTCACAGTTTTCTCTGGAACCCAAGACCAACTCCTTAAGGCTTTCCTGGAGAAATTTGAGGCTGCAGATGTCACCCATTACAATACTGTACCCCAAAGTGTAAAACATGACATTTCCTGTTCCCACTAGGTGGCGCTGTACCTGATGTCAAATATGGCAGTTGAAATATGTTCAGGGGTGGAGCCTTATCATATGTGTCCACTTTGGTCAAGGTCGGACAATGTATGACAGAACGAGAGGCAATAAGATTTTCATGGCGAGTCATCGAAATTCGCCGTGGCGCCACGGCCTCACCGTATCCCGAAAACTCAAGAGCTCCGCAATTTAACATGGCCCAGGTGTGTAGTTGACACTGACCAAATATGAAGCTTGTACGATGAAATTCCAATGAGGAGTTCGCAAAAGTTCGAGGCATGGAAATGGCAAAATTAGAGCCAAAATGTCACCTTCACTTCCAAATGGCGGACTTCCTGTTGGGTTTTGCGTCAATGGTCCCACAGACTTTTTTGTTCGTCTTGGCATGATACACATGTGTGCCAAATTTCATACATGTAGCTAAAACGATGTGTTCGTAGGGCTGCATTTAACAAGGCATAGGTGGCGCTACAGAGCCATTTCCCAGAGCTGATATGTAAAACCATTACAATACAAAATTTTTCACCAGACCTGGCATGTGTGCAAAATTCCAAGAGTTTTTGAGCATGTTAAAGCCCTCAAAAAGGCCCCTGTTTTGCCTGAATAATAATAATAATAATAATTAAAGCTGCAAGCAGCGATATGAGGGCCCTCGCACCCCCGGCGCGTCGAGCCAAGCCCAACACCTAAAACCAGCGCTTCCGATCTGATGTCACATTGATGGAATTCATGCATTTAACCACCAGCTAAAATTTCATCTCATTCAATCATGATTATAGTCATCCCACTAGGTGGCGCTCTAACCATTACTGACAAATGGCATAACAAACATTTCCGAGCTCGAGTCTCATCACGCCTGCGACCTTTGGGAGAGATTGGACATTGTGTTTTTGAGCGACAGCAGGTTACTGCTTTTTGGCGAGTGATTGAAACTCCACGTGCCGCCATGACCACCTCGTTTCCCTGAACGTAAAAAGCTTCGCAATTTAACATCACAAAGGTCTTTAGATTCCACACACAGGAGATCGCGTAAATCTAATGAAATCCCTTGGAGGAGTTCGTCAAAGTATGAGGCCTGAAAAGAGGGGAAAATGTCGCCAAATTTACACCTTAATTTTAAAATGGCTGACTTCCTGTTGGATTTGGGATATTGCTCCAAGAGACTTTTTTGTACATCTTGATATCCTCCATAAGCTCACCAGGTTTCAGACTCATACATAAAACACAGAGGAGGGGCTGATGTTTTGAAATTTTGTAGGGGGCGCTGTGGAGCCATTTTGCGCTATTCAATGAAAATGATCACATAACAAGAAAGCGCTCATCACATTGGAGGAGTTGGCCAAATTTCAAGACTTTTTAAACTTTCCAAGCCCCTCAAAATCCACTTCATCTTTCATGGTGAACTGCGTTGCCACCAGGGTGCGCCGTTCAGGTTAAAGTCACAATTTTCTCACTGAAGCATCATGAGGGACTGATGGTAATATTCATCGCTTTTGAAGCGGCCACGATGAACCTGTGAAAATCAGTATAACAAAATGTAAGCCATGATATTTCCTGTTGCCACTAGGTGGCGCTCTGCGTATTCCTGACAATGGGCACATCAATCATTTCAGGACGGGTCTGACATCATGCCTGTAAAGTCTGGATCTGATCAGACTGGATTTCATTGAGTTATACTAATTTGCTTCTTCATGGCGAGACATCAAACTTCGCCATGCTGCAGGGGTCACAGCCTCTTGCGAAAACTCACAATTTTCACTGTAACTCAAGACCAACTCCTTAAGGCTTTCCTGGAGAAATTTGAGGCTGCAGATGTCAACCATAACAATACTGTACCCCAAAGTGTAAAACATGACATTTCCTGTTCCCACTAGGTGGCGCTGTCCCTGGTGTCAAATATGGCAGTTGACATATGTTCAGGGGTGGAGCCTTATCATATGTGTGCCTTTGGTCCAGGTCGGAACATGTAGGAGGGAATGAGAGGCAATACGATTTTCATGGCGAGTCATCGAAATTCGCCGTGGCGCCACGGCCTCACAGTATCGCGAAAACTCAAAAGCTCCGCAATTTAACATGGCCCAGGTGTATAGTTGACACTGACCAAAGATGAAGTTTAGACGACCAAATCCCAAGGAGGAGTTCGAAAAAGTTCGAGGCATGGAAATGGCAAAATTAGAGCCAAAATGTCACCTTCACTTCCAAATGGCGGACTTCCTGTTGGGTTTGCGTCAATGGTCCCACTGACTTTTTTGTTCGTCTGGGATGATACACATGTGTGCCAATTTCATACATGTAGCTCAAACGATGTGTTCGTAGGGCTGCATTTAACAAGGCATAGGTGGCGCTACAGAGCCATTTCCCAATGCTCATATGTAAACCATTAAAATACAAAATTTTCACCAGACCTGGCATGTGTGCAAATTCATGAGTTTTGAGCATGTTAAAGACCTCAAAAGGCCTTGTTTGCCTGAATAATAATAATAATAATAATAATAATAATAATAATAATAATAATAAGAACGAGCAGATACAATAGGGCCTTCGCACTCTCGTGCTCGGGCCCTAATTAAAGCTGCAAGCAGCGTATGAGGGCCCTCGCACCCATCGGTCGAGCCACTCCCAACACCTAAAACCAGCACGTCTGATCTGATGTCACATTGATGGAATTTATGCATTTAACCACCAGCTAACATTTCATCTGATTCAACCGTGATTATAGTCGTCCCACTAGATGGCGCTCTAACCATTACTGACAAATGGCATAACAAACATTTCCGAGCTGAGTCTCATCAGCCTGCGACCTTTGGGAGAGATTGGACATTGTTTTTTGAGTGACAGCAGATTACTGCTTTTTGGCGAGTGATTGAAACTCCACGTGCCGCATGACCACCCCGTTTCCCTGAACGTAAAAGCTTCGCAATTTAACATCACAAAGGTCTTTGATTCCACACACAGGAGATCGCGTAAATCTAATGAAATCCCTTGGAGGAGTTCGTCAAGTATGAGGCCTGAAAAGAGGGGAAAATGTCGCAAATTTACACATTAATTTTAAAATGGCTGACTTCCTGTTGGATTTGGGATATTGCTCCAAGAGACTTTTTGTACATCTTGATATCTCCATAAGCTTGCCAGGTTTCAACTCATACATAAACACAGAGCAGGGGCTGTTGTTTTGAAATTTTGTAGGGGGCGCTGTGGAGCCATTTTGCGCTGTTCAAGGAAAATGAACATATAAAAGAATCCTCATCACTTAGAGGTGTGCGCCAAATTTAAGACTTTTTAAACTTTCAAGCCCCTCAAAAGCCACTTCATCTTTCATGGTGAACTGCGTTGCCACCAGGGTGCGCCGTTCAGTTTAAAGTCACAATTTCTCACTGAAGCATCAGAGGGACTGATGGTGATATTCACCGCTTTTGAGGTGGCCACGATGAACCTGTGAAATCAGTACAACAAAATGAAAGACATGACATTTCCTGGTGCCACTAGGTGGCGCTCTACGTATTCCTGACAATGGGCATATCAATCTGTTCAGGGCGGGTCTGACATCATCCCTGTAAAATCTGGTACTGATCAGATTGGATTTCATTGAGTTACACTAATTTGTTTCTTCATGGCGAGACCTCAATGTTCGCCATGCTGCTGGGGTCACACCCTTCAGCGAAAACTCACAGTTTTCTCTGTAACCCAAGACCAACTCCTTAAGGCTTTCCTGGAGAAATTTGAGGCTGCAGATGTCACCCATTACAATACTGTACCCCAAAGTGTAAAACATGACATTTCCTGTTCCCACTAGGTGGCGCTGTCCCTGATGTCAAATATGGCAGTTGAAATATGTTCAGGGGTGGAGCCTTATCATATGTGTCCATTTGGTCAAGGTCGGACAATGTATGACAGAACGAGAGGCAATAAGATTTTCATGGCGAGTCATCGAAATTCGCCGTGGCGCCACGGCCTCACGTATCCCGAAAACTCAAAAGCTCCGCAATTTAACATGGCCCAGGTGTGTAGTTGACACTGACCAAATATGAAGCTTGTACGATGAAATTCCAATGAGGAGTTCGCAAAAGTTCGAGGCATGGAAATGGCAAAATTAGAGCCAAAATGTCACCTTCACTTCCAAATGGCGGACTTCCTGTTGGGTTTAGGACATGGCCATATAGACTTTTTGTGCGTCTCGAACGTTAGATATGTGTTCCGAGTTTATACATGTAGGTCATACCCATCTCGGGGGCTCGCGTTTCTCATTTTTCTAGGTGGCGCTACTGAGCCAATTTCCCTGGACATGTCTACGGACATTAAATACGTAAATTTTCACCAGACCTGACGGTGTGCAAAATTCATGAGTTTTGAGCATGTTAGGCCCTCAAAAGGCCGATTCATTTGCCGAAATAATAATAATAATAATAATTAAAGCTGCAAGCAGCGATATGAGGGCCCTCGCACCCCCGGCGGTCGAGCGAAGCCCAACACCTAAAACCAGCGCTTCCGATCTGATGTCACATTGATGGAATTCATGCATTTAACCACCAGCTAAATTTCATCTCATTCAACCATTATTATAGTCGTCCCACTAGGTGGCGCTCTAACCATTACTGACAAATGGCATAACAAACATTTCCGAACTCGAGTCTCATCACGCCTGCGACCTTTGGGAGAGATTGGACATTGTGTTTTTGAGCGACAGCAGTTACTGCTTTTGGCGAGTGATTGAAACTCCACGTGCCGCCATGACCACCCCGTTTCCCTGAACGTAAAAGCTTCGCAATTTAACATCACAAAGGTCTTTAGATTCCACACACAGGAGATCGCGTAATCTAATGAAATCCCTTGGAGGAGTTCGTCAAAGTATGAGGCCTGAAAAGAGGGGAAAATGTCGCCAAATTACACATTAATTTTAAAATGGCTGACTTCCTGTTGGATTTGGGATATTGCTCCAAGAGACTTTTTGTACATCTTGATATCTCCATAAGCTGCCAGGTTTCAACTCATACATAAACACAGAGCAGGGCTGTTGTTTTGAAATTTTGTAGGGGCGCTGTGGAGCCATTTTGCGCTTTCAAGGAAAATGAACATATAAAAGAAATCCCTCATCACATTAGAGGTGTGCGCCAAATTTCAAGACTTTTTAAACTTTCAAGCCCTCAAAAGCCACTTCATCTTTCATGGTGAACTGCGTTGCCACCAGGGTGCGCCGTTCAGTTTAAGTCACAATTTCTCACTGAAGCATCAAGAGGGACTGATGGTGATATCACCGCTTTGAGGTGGCCACGATGAACCTGTGAAAATCAGTACAACAAATGAAAGACATGACATTTCCTGGTGCCACTAGGTGGCGCTCTACGTATTCCTGACAATGGGCATATCAATCTGTTCAGGGCGGGTCTGACATCATCCTGTAAATCTGGTACTGATCAGATTGGATTTCATTGAGTTACACTAATTTGTTTCTTCATGGCGAGACCTCAATGTTCGCCATGCTGCTGGGGTCACACCCTTCAGCGAAAACTCACAGTTTTCTCTGTAACCCAAGACCAACTCCTTAAGGCTTTCCTGGAGAAATTTGAGGCTGCAGATGTCACCCATTACAATACTGTACCCCAAAGTGTAAAACATGACATTTCCTGTTCCCACTAGGTGGCGCTGTCCTGATGTCAAATATGGCAGTTGAAATATGTTCAGGGTGGAGCCTTATCATATGTGTCCACTTTGGTCAGGTCGGACAATGTATGACAGAACGAGAGGCAATAAGATTTTCATGGCGAGTCATCGAAATTCGCCGTGGCGCCACGGCCTCACCGTATCCGAAAACTCAAAAGCTCCGCAATTTAACATGGCCCAGGTGTGTAGTTGACACTGACCAAATATGAAGCTTGTACGATGAAATCCAATGAGGAGTTCGCAAAAGTTCGAGGCATGGAAATGGCAAAATTAGAGCCAAAATGTCACCTTCACTTCCAAATGGCGGACTTCCTGTTGGGTTTGCGTCAATGGTCCCATGACTTTTTGTTCGTCTTGGCATGATACACATGTGTGCCAATTTCATACATGTAGCTAAACGATGTGTTCGTAGGGCTGCATTTAACAAGGCATAGGTGGCGCTACAGAGCCATTTCCCATGCTCATATGTAAACCATTAAAATACAAAATTTTCACCAGACCTGGCATGTGTGCAAAATTCATGAGTTTTGAGCATGTTAAAGCCCTCAAAAGGCCTTCATTTGCTGAATAATAATAATAATAATAATAATTAAAGCTGCAAGCAGCGATATGAGGGCCCTCGCACCCCCGGCGCGTCGAGCCAAGCCCAACACCTAAAACCAGCGCTTCCGATCTGATGTCACATTGATGGAATTCATGCATTTAACCACCAGCTAAAATTTCATCTCATTCAACCATTATTATAGTCGTCCCACTAGGTGGCGCTCTAACCATTACTGACAAATGGCATAACAAACATTTCCGAGCTCGAGTCTCATCACGCCTGCGACCTTTGGGAGAGATTGGACATTGTGTTTTGAGCGACAGCAGGTTACTGCTTTTTGGCGAGTGATTGAAACTCCACGTGCCGCCATGACCACCCCGTTTCCCTGAACGTAAAAAGCTTCGCAATTTAACATCACAAAGGTCTTTAGATTCCACACACAGGAGATCGCGTAAATCTAATGAAATCCCTTGGAGGAGTTCGTCAAAGTATGAGGCCTGAAAAGAGGGGAAAATGTCGCCAAATTTACACATTAATTTTAAAATGGCTGACTTCCTGTTGGATTTGGGATATTGCTCCAAGAGACTTTTTTGTACATCTTGATATCTCCAATAAGCTTGCCAGGTTTCAAACTCATACATAAAACACAGAGCAGGGGCTGTTGTTTTGAAATTTTGTAGGGGGCGCTGTGGAGCCATTTTGCGCTGTTCAAGGAAAATGAACATATAAAAAGAAATCCCTCATCACATTAGAGGTGTGCGCCAAATTTCAAGACTTTTTAAACTTTCAAGCCCCTCAAAAGCCACTTCATCTTTCATGGTGAACTGCGTGCCACCAGGGTGCGCCGTTCAGTTTATAGTCACAATTTTCTCACTGAAGCATCAAGAGGGACTGATGGTGATATTCACCGCTTTTGAGGTGGCCACGATGAACCTGTGAAAATCAGTACAACAAAATGAAAGACATGACATTTCCTGGTGCCACTAGGTGGCGCTCTACGTATTCCTGACAATGGGCATATCAATCTGTTCAGGGCGGGTCTGACATCATCCCTGTAAAATCTGGTACTGATCAGATTGGATTTCATTGAGTTACACTAATTTGTTTCTTCATGGCGAGACCTCAATGTTCGCCATGCTGCTGGGGTCACACCCTTCAGCGAAAACTCACAGTTTTCTCTGTAACCCAAGACCAACTCCTTAAGGCTTTCCTGGAGAAATTTGAGGCTGCAGATGTCACCCATTACAATACTGTACCCCAAAGTGTAAAACATGACATTTCCTGTTCCCACTAGGTGGCGCTGTCCCTGGTGTCAAATATGGCAGTTGAAATATGTTCAGGGGTGGAGCCTTATCATATGTGTCCACTTTGGTCAAGGTCGGACAATGTATGACAGAACGAGAGGCAATAAGATTTTCATGGCGAGTCATCGAAATTCGCCGTGGCGCCACGGCCTCACAGTACCGAAAACTCAAAAGCTCCGCAATTTAACATGGCCCAGGTGTGTAGTTGACACTGACCAAATATGAAGCTTGTACGATGAAATTCCAATGAGGAGTTCGCAAAAGTTCGAGGCATGGAAATGGCAAAATTAGAGCCAAAATGTCACCTTCACTTCCAAATGGCGGACTTCCTGTTGGGTTTAGGACATGGCCATATAGACTTTTTGTGCGTCTCCGAACGTTAGATATGTGTTCCGAGTTTATACATGTAGGTCATACCCATCTCGGGGCTCGCGTTTCTCATTTTCTAGGTGGCGCTACTGAGCCAATTTTCCCTGGACATGTCTACGGACATTAAAATACGTAAATTTTCACCAGACCTGAGCGTGTGCAAATTTCATGAGTTTTCGAGCATGTTAGGCCCTCAAAAGGCCGATTCATTTGCCGAAATAATAATAATAATAATAATTAAAGCTGCAAGCAGCGATATGAGGGCCCTCGCACCCCCGGCGCGTCGAGCCAAGCCCAACACCTAAAACCAGCGCTTCCGATCTGATGTCACATTGATGGAATTCATGCATTTAACCACCAGCTAAAATTTCATCTCATTCAACCATTATTATAGTCGTCCCACTAGGTGGCGCTCTAACCATTACTGACAAATGGCATAACAAACATTTCCGAGCTCGAGTCTCATCACGCCTGCGACCTTTGGGAGAGATTGGACATTGTGTTTTTGAGCGACAGCAGGTTACTGCTTTTTGGCGAGTGATTGAAACTCCACGTGCCGCCATGACCACCCCGTTTCCCTGAACGTAAAAAGCTTCGCAATTTAACATCACAAAGGTCTTTAGATTCCACACACAGGAGATCGCGTAAATCTAATGAAATCCCTTGGAGGAGTTCGTCAAAGTATGAGGCCTGAAAAGAGGGGAAAATGTCGCCAAATTTACACATTAATTTAAAATGGCTGACTTCCTGTTGGATTTGGGATATTGCTCCAAGAGACTTTTTTGTACATCTTGATATCTCCAATAAGCTTGCCAGGTTTCAACTCATACATAAAACACAGAGCAGGGGCTGTTGTTTTGAAATTTTGTAGGGGCGCTGTGGAGCCATTTTGCGCTTTCAAGGAAAATGAACATATAAAAGAAATCCCTCATCACATTAGAGGTGTGCGCCAAATTTCAAGACTTTTTAAACTTTTCAAGCCCCTCAAAAGCCACTTCATCTTTCATGGTGAACTGCGTTGCCACCAGGGTGCGCCGTTCAGTTTATAGTCACAATTTTCTCACTGAAGCATCAAGAGGGACTGATGGTGATATTCACCGCTTTTGAGGTGGCCACGATGAACCTGTGAAAATCAGTACAACAAAATGAAAGACATGACATTTCCTGGTGCCACTAGGTGGCGCTCTACGTATTCCTGACAATGGGCATATCAATCTGTTCAGGGCGGGTCTGACATCATCCCTGTAAAATCTGGTACTGATCAGATTGGATTTCATTGAGTTACACTAATTTGTTTCTTCATGGCGAGACCTCAATGTTCGCCATGCTGCTGGGGTCACACCCTTCAGCGAAAACTCACAGTTTTCTCTGTAACCCAAGACCAACTCCTTAAGGCTTTCCTGGAGAAATTTGAGGCTGCAGATGTCACCCATTACAATACTGTACCCCAAAGTGTAAAACATGACATTTCCTGTTCCCACTAGGTGGCGCTGTCCCTGATGTCAAATATGGCAGTTGAAATATGTTCAGGGGTGGAGCCTTATCATATGTGTCCACTTTGGTCAAGGTCGGACAATGTATGACAGAACGAGAGGCAATAAGATTTTCATGGCGAGTCATCGAAATTCGCCGTGGCGCCACGGCCTCACAGTAACCCGAAAACTCAAAAGCTCCGCAATTTAACATGGCCCAGGTGTGTAGTTGACACTGACCAAATATGAAGCTTGTACGATGAAATTCCAATGAGGAGTTCGCAAAAGTTCGAGGCATGGAAATGGCAAAATTAGAGCCAAAATGTCACCTTCACTTCCAAATGGCGGACTTCCTGTTGGGTTTAGGACATGGCCATAATAGACTTTTTGTGCGTCTCCGAACGTTAGATATGTGTTCCGAGTTTATACATGTAGTCATACCCATCTCGGGGGCTCGCGTTTCTCATTTTCTAGGTGGCGCTACTGAGCCAATTTTCCCTGGACATGTCTACGGACATTAAAATACAAATTTTCACCAGACCTGACGCGTGTGCAAAATTTCATGAGTTTTCGAGCATGTTTAGGCCCTCAAAAGGCCATTCATTTGCCGAAATAATAATAATAATAATAATAATAATAATAAAATAAAAAAAAAAGCAGATACAATAGGCCTTCGCACTTGTGCTCGGCCTAATTAAAGCTGCAAGCAGCGATATGAGGGCCCTCGCACCCCGGCGCGTCGAGCCAAGCCCAACACCTAAACCAGCGCTTCCGATCTGATGTCACATTGATGGAATTCATGCATTTAACCACCAGCTAAAATTTCATCTCATTCAACCATTATTATAGTCGTCCCACTAGGTGGCGCTCTAACCATTACTGACAAATGGCATAACAAACATTTCCGAGCTCGAGTCTCATCACGCCTGCGACCTTTGGGAGAGATTGGACATTGTGTTTTGAGCGACAGCAGGTTACTGCTTTTTGGCGAGTGATTGAAACTCCACGTGCCGCCATGACCACCCCGTTTCCCTGAACGTAAAAAGCTTCGCAATTTAACATCACAAAGGTCTTTAGATTCCACACACAGGAGATCGCGTAAATCTAATGAAATCCCTTGGAGGAGTTCGTCAAAGTATGAGGCCTGAAAAGAGGGGAAAATGTCGCCAAATTTACACATTAATTTTAAAATGGCTGACTTCCTGTTGGATTTGGGATATTGCTCCAAGAGACTTTTTGTACATCTTGATATCTCCAATAAGCTTGCCAGGTTTCAAACTCATACATAAAACACAGAGCAGGGGCTGTTGTTTTGAAATTTTGTAGGGGGCGCTGTGGAGCCATTTTGCGCTTTCAAGGAAAATGAACATATAAAAGAAATCCCTCATCACATTAGAGGTGTGCGCCAAATTTCAAGACTTTTTAAACTTTTCAAGCCCCTCAAAAGCCACTTCATCTTTCATGGTGAACTGCGCTGCCACCAGGGTGCGCCGTTCAGTTTATAGTCACAATTTTCTCACTGAAGCATCAAGAGGGACTGATGGTGATATTCACCGCTTTTGAGGTGGCCACGATGAACCTGTGAAAATCAGTACAACAAAATGAAAGACATGACATTTCCTGGTGCCACTAGGTGGCGCTCTACGTATTCCTGACAATGGGCATATCAATCTGTTCAGGGCGGGTCTGACATCATCCCTGTAAAATCTGGTACTGATCAGATTGGATTTCATTGAGTTACACTAATTTGTTTCTTCATGGCGAGACCTCAATGTTCGCCATGCTGCTGGGGTCACACCCTTCAGCGAAAACTCACAGTTTTCTCTGTAACCCAAGACCAACTCCTTAAGGCTTTCCTGGAGAAATTTGAGGCTGCAGATGTCACCCATTACAATACTGTACCCCAAAGTGTAAAACATGACATTTCCTGTTCCCACTAGGTGGCGCTGTCCCTGGTGTCAAATATGGCAGTTGAAATATGTTCAGGGGTGGAGCCTTATCATATGTGTCCACTTTGGTCAAGGTCGGACAATGTATGACAGAACGAGAGGCAATAAGATTTTCATGGCGAGTCATCGAAATTCGCCGTGGCGCCACGGCCTCACAGTAACCCGAAAACTCAAAAGCTCCGCAATTTAACATGGCCCAGGTGTGTAGTTGACACTGACCAAATATGAAGCTTGTACGATGAAATTCCAATGAGGAGTTCGCAAAAGTTCGAGGCATGGAAATGGCAAAATTAGAGCCAAAATGTCACCTTCACTTCCAAATGGCGGACTTCCTGTTGGGTTTAGGACATGGCCATAATAGACTTTTATGTGCGTCTCCGAACGTTAGATATGTGTTCCGAGTTTTATACATGTAGGTCATACCCATCTCGGGGGCTCGCGTTTCTCATTTTTCTAGGTGGCGCTACTGAGCCAATTTTCCCTGGACATGTCTACGGACATTAAAATACGTAAATTTTCACCAGACCTGACGCGTCTGCAAAATTTCATGAGTTTTCGAGCATGTTTAGGCCCTCAAAAGGCCGATTCATTTGCCGAAATAATAATAATAATAATAATAATAATAATAATAATAATAATAATAATAATAATAATAATAATAATAAGAAACAGAGCAGATACAATAGGGCCTTCGCACTTTGTGCTCGGGCCCTAATTAAAGCTGCAAGCAGCGATATGAGGGCCCTCGCACCCCGGCGCGTCGAGCCAAGCCCAACACCTAAAACCAGCGCTTCCGATCTGATGTCACATTGATGGAATTCATGCATTTAACCACCAGCTAAATTTCATCTCATTCAACCATTATTATAGTCGTCCCACTAGGTGGCGCTCTAACCATTACTGACAAATGGCATAACAAACATTTCCGAGCTCGAGTCTCATCACGCCTGCGACCTTTGGGAGAGATTGGACATTGTGTTTTGAGCGACAGCAGTTACTGCTTTTTGGCGAGTGATTGAAACTCCACGTGCCGCCATGACCACCCCGTTTCCCTGAACGTAAAAAGCTTCGCAATTTAACATCACAAAGGTCTTTAGATTCCACACACAGGAGATCGCGTAAATCTGATGAAATCCCTTGGAGGAGTTCGTCAAAGTATGAGGCCTGAAAAGAGGGAAAATGTCGCAAAATTACACTTAATTTTAAAATGGCTGACTTCCTGTTGGATTTGGGATATTGCTCCAAGAGACTTTTTTGTACATCTTGATATCTCCATAAGCTTCCAGGTTTCAGACTCATACATAAAACACAGAGCAGGGGCTGTTGTTTTGAAATTTTGTAGGGGGCGCTGTGGAGCCATTTTGCGCTATTCAAGGAAAATGACAATAAAAGAAAGCCCTCATCACATTGAGGTGTGCGCCAAATTCAAGACTTTTTAAACTTTCCAAGCCCCTCAAAAGCCACTTCATCTTTCATGGTGAACTGCGTTGCCACCAGGGTGCGCCGTTCAGTTTAAAGTCACAATTTTCTCACTGAAGCATCAGAGGACTGATGGTGATATTCACCGCTTTTGAGGTGGCCACGATGAACCTGTGAAAATCAGTACAACAAAATGAAAGACATGACATTTCCTGTGCCACTAGGTGGCGCTCTACGTATTCCTGACAATGGGCATATCAATCTGTTCAGGGCGGGTCTGACATCATCCCTGTAAATCTGGTACTGATCAGATTGGATTTCATTGAGTTACACTAATTTGTTTCTTCATGGCGAGACTCAATGTTCGCCATGCTGCTGGGGTCACACCCTTCGCGAAAACTCACAGTTTTCTCTGTAACCCAAGACCAACTCCTTAAGGCTTTCCTGGAGAAATTTGAGGCTGCAGATGTCACCCATTACAATACTGTACCCCAAAGTGTAAAACATGACATTTCCTGTTCCCACTAGGTGGCGCTGTCCCTGGTGTCAAATATGGCAGTTGAAATATGTTCAGGGTGGAGCCTTATCATATGTGTCCTTTGGTCAGGTCGGACATGTATGACAGAACGAGAGGCAATAAGATTTTCATGGCGAGTCATCGAAATTCGCCGTGGCGCCACGGCCTCACCGTATCCGAAAACTCAAAAGCTCCGCAATTTAACATGGCCCAGGTGTGTAGTTGACACTGACCAAATATGAAGCTTGTACGATGAAATCCAATGAGGAGTTCGAAAAGTTCGAGGCATGGAAATGGCAAAATTAGAGCCAAAATGTCACCTTCACTTCCAAATGGCGGACTTCCTGTTGGGTTTGCGTCATGGTCCACAGACTTTTTGTTCGTCTTGGCATGATACACATGTGTGCCAAATTTCATACATGTAGCTCAAACGATGTGTTCGTAGGGCTGCATTTAACAAGCATAGGTGGCGCTACAGAGCCATTTCCCAGTGCTCATATGTAAACCATTAAAATACAAATTTTTCACCAGACCTGGCATGTGTGCAAAATTTCATGAGTTTTGAGCATGTTAAAGCCCTCAAAAGGCATTCATTTCTGAAAATAATAATAATAATAATAATAATAATTAAAGCTGCAAGCAGCGATATGAGGGCCCTCGCACCCCGGCGCGTCGAGCCAAGCCCAACACCTAAACCAGCGCTTCCGATCTGATGTCACATTGATGGAATTCATGCATTAACCACCAGCTAAATTCATCTCATTCAACATTATTATAGTCGTCCCACTAGGTGGCGCTCTAACCATTACTGACAAATGGCATAACAAACATTTCCGAGCTCGAGTCTCATCACGCCTGCGACCTTTGGGAGAGATTGGACATTGTGTTTTTGAGCGACAGCAGTTACTGCTTTTTGGCGAGTGATTGAAACTCCACGTGCCGCCATGACCACCCCGTTTCCCTGAACGTAAAAAGCTTCGCAATTTAACATCACAAAGGTCTTTAGATTCCACACACAGGAGATCGCGTAAATCTAATGAAATCCCTTGGAGGAGTTCGTCAAAGTATGAGGCCTGAAAAGAGGGAAAATGTCGCCAAATTACACATTAATTTTAAAATGGCTGACTTCCTGTTGGATTTGGGATATTGCTCCAAGAGACTTTTTTGTACATCTTGATATCTCCAATAAGCTTGCCAGGTTTCAAACTCATACATAAAACACAGAGCAGGGGCTGTTGTTTTGAAATTTTGTAGGGGGCGCTGTGGAGCCATTTTGCGCTTTCAAGGAAAATGAACATATAAAAGAAATCCCTCATCACATTAGAGGTGTGCGCCAAATTTCAAGACTTTTTAAACTTTCAAGCCCCTCAAAAGCCACTTCATCTTTCATGGTGAACTGCGTTGCCACCAGGGTGCGCCGTTCAGTTTATAGTCACAATTTTCTCACTGAAGCATCAAGAGGACTGATGGTGATATTCACCGCTTTTGAGGTGGCCACGATGAACCTGTGAAAATCAGTACAACAAAATGAAAGACATGACATTTCCTGGTGCCACTAGGTGGCGCTCTACGTATTCCTGACAATGGGCATATCAATCTGTTCAGGGCGGGTCTGACATCATCCCTGTAAAATCTGGTACTGATCAGATTGGATTTCATTGAGTTACACTAATTTGTTTCTTCATGGCGAGACCTCAATGTTCGCCATGCTGCTGGGGTCACACCCTTCAGCGAAAACTCACAGTTTTCTCTGTAACCCAAGACCAACTCCTTAAGGCTTTCCTGGAGAAATTTGAGGCTGCAGATGTCACCCATTACAATACTGTACCCCAAAGTGTAAAACATGACATTTCCTGTTCCCACTAGGTGGCGCTGTCCCTGATGTCAAATATGGCAGTTGAAATATGTTCAGGGGTGGAGCCTTATCATATGTGTCCACTTTGGTCAAGGTCGGACAATGTATGACAGAACGAGAGGCAATAAGATTTTCATGGCGAGTCATCGAAATTCGCCGTGGCGCCACGGCCTCACCGTATCCCGAAAACTCAAAAGCTCCGCAATTTAACATGGCCCAGGTGTGTAGTTGACACTGACCAAATATGAAGCTTGTACGATGAAATTCCAATGAGGAGTTCGCAAAAGTTCGAGGCATGGAAATGGCAAAATTAGAGCCAAAATGTCACCTTCACTTCCAAATGGCGGACTTCCTGTTGGGTTTGCGTCAATGGTCCCACTGACTTTTTTGTTCGTCTTGGCATGATACACATGTGTGCCAAATTTCATACATGTAGCTAAACGATGTGTTCGTAGGGCTGCATTTAACAAGCATAGGTGGCGCTACAGAGCCATTTCCCAGTGCTCATATGTAAAACCATTAAAATACAAAATTTTCACCAGACCTGGCATGTGTGCAAAATTTCAGAGTTTTGAGCATGTTAAGCCCTCAAAAGGCCTTCTTTGCTGAATAATAATAATAATAATAATAATAATTAAAGCTGCAAGCAGCGATATGAGGGCCCTCGCACCCCGGCGCGTCGAGCCAAGCCCAACACCTAAAACCAGCGCTTCCGATCTGATGTCACATTGATGGAATTCATGCATTTAACCACCAGCTAAAATTTCATCTCATTCAACCATTATTATAGTCGTCCCACTAGGTGGCGCTCTAACCATTACTGACAAATGGCATAACAAACATTTCCGAGCTCGAGTCTCATCACGCCTGCGACCTTTGGAGAGATTGGACATTGTGTTTTTGAGCGACAGCAGGTTACTGCTTTTTGGCGAGTGATTGAAACTCCACGTGCCGCCATGACCACCCCGTTTCCCTGAACGTAAAAAGCTTCGCAATTTAACATCACAAAGGTCTTTAGATTCCACACACAGGAGATCGCGTAAATCTAATGAAATCCCTTGGAGGAGTTCGTCAAAGTATGAGGCCTGAAAAGAGGGGAAAATGTCGCCAAATTTACACATTAATTTTAAAATGGCTGACTTCCTGTTGGATTTGGGATATTGCTCCAAGAGACTTTTTTGTACATCTTGATATCTCCAATAAGCTTGCCAGGTTTCAAACTCATACATAAAACACAGAGCAGGGGCTGTTGTTTTGAAATTTTGTAGGGGGCGCTGTGGAGCCATTTTGCGCTGTTCAAGGAAAATGAACATATAAAAGAAATCCCTCATCACATTAGAGGTGTGCGCCAAATTTCAAGACTTTTTAAACTTTTCAAGCCCCTCAAAAGCCACTTCATCTTTCATGGTGAACTGCGTTGCCACCAGGGTGCGCCGTTCAGTTTATAGTCACAATTTTCTCACTGAAGCATCAAGAGGGACTGATGGTGATATTCACCGCTTTTGAGGTGGCCACGATGAACCTGTGAAAATCAGTACAACAAAATGAAAGACATGACATTTCCTGGTGCCACTAGGTGGCGCTCTACGTATTCCTGACAATGGGCATATCAATCTGTTCAGGGCGGGTCTGACATCATCCCTGTAAAATCTGGTACTGATCAGATTGGATTTCATTGAGTTACACTAATTTGTTTCTTCATGGCGAGACCTCAATGTTCGCCATGCTGCTGGGGTCACACCCTTCAGCGAAAACTCACAGTTTTCTCTGTAACCCAAGACCAACTCCTTAAGGCTTTCCTGGAGAAATTTGAGGCTGCAGATGTCACCCATTACAATACTGTACCCCAAAGTGTAAAACATGACATTTCCTGTTCCCACTAGGTGGCGCTGTCCCTGGTGTCAAATATGGCAGTTGAAATATGTTCAGGGGTGGAGCCTTATCATATGTGTCCACTTTGGTCAAGGTCGGACAATGTATGACAGAACGAGAGGCAATAAGATTTTCATGGCGAGTCATCGAAATTCGCCGTGGCGCCACGGCCTCACAGTAACCCGAAAACTCAAAAGCTCCGCAATTTAACATGGCCCAGGTGTGTAGTTGACACTGACCAAATATGAAGCTTGTACGATGAAATTCCAATGAGGAGTTCGCAAAAGTTCGAGGCATGGAAATGGCAAAATTAGAGCCAAAATGTCACCTTCACTTCCAAATGGCGGACTTCCTGTTGGGTTTAGGACATGGCCATAATAGACTTTTTGTGCGTCTCCGAACGTTAGATATGTGTTCCGAGTTTTATACATGTAGGTCATACCCATCTCGGGGGCTCGCGTTTCTCATTTTCTAGGTGGCGCTACTGAGCCAATTTCCCTGGACATGTCTACGGACATTAAAATACGTAAATTTTCACCAGACCTGACGCGTGTGCAAAATTTCATGAGTTTTCGAGCATGTTTAGGCCCTCAAAAGGCCGATTCATTTGCCGAAATAATAATAATAATAATAATAATAATAATAATAATAATAATAATAATAATAATAATAATAAGAAACAGAGCAGATACAATAGGGCCTTCGCACTTTTGTGCTCGGGCCCTAATAATAATAATATAATAATAATAATAAGAAACGAGCAGATACAATAGGGCCTTCGCACTTGTGCTCGGCCCTAATAATTAAAGCTGCAAGCAGCGATATGAGGGCCCTCGCACCCCCGGCGCGTCGAGCCAAGCCCAACACCTAAAACCAGCGCTTCCGATCTGATGTCACATTGATGGAATTCATGCATTTAACCACCAGCTAAAATTTCATCTCATTCAACCATTATTATAGTCGTCCCACTAGGTGGCGCTCTAACCATTACTGACAAATGGCATAACAAACATTTCCGAGCTCGAGTCTCATCACGCCTGCGACCTTTGGGAGAGATTGGACATTGTGTTTTGAGCGACAGCAGGTTACTGCTTTTTGGCGAGTGATTGAAACTCCACGTGCCGCCATGACCACCCCGTTTCCCTGAACGTAAAAAGCTTCGCAATTTAACATCACAAAGGTCTTTAGATTCCACACACAGGAGATCGCGTAAATCTAATGAAATCCCTTGGAGGAGTTCGTCAAAGTATGAGGCCTGAAAAGAGGGGAAAATGTCGCCAAATTTACACATTAATTTTAAAATGGCTGACTTCCTGTTGGATTTGGGATATTGCTCCAAGAGACTTTTTTGTACATCTTGATATCTCCAATAAGCTTGCCAGGTTTCAAACTCATACATAAAACACAGAGCAGGGGCTGTTGTTTTGAAATTTTGTAGGGGGCGCTGTGGAGCCATTTTGCGCTGTTCAAGGAAAATGAACATATAAAAAGAAATCCCTCATCACATTAGAGGTGTGCGCCAAATTTCAAGACTTTTTAAACTTTTCAAGCCCCTCAAAAGCCACTTCATCTTTCATGGTGAACTGCGTTGCCACCAGGGTGCGCCGTTCAGTTTATAGTCACAATTTTCTCACTGAAGCATCAAGAGGGACTGATGGTGATATTCACCGCTTTTGAGGTGGCCACGATGAACCTGTGAAAATCAGTACAACAAAATGAAAGACATGACATTTCCTGGTGCCACTAGGTGGCGCTCTACGTATTCCTGACAATGGGCATATCAATCTGTTCAGGGCGGGTCTGACATCATCCCTGTAAAATCTGGTACTGATCAGATTGGATTTCATTGAGTTACACTAATTTGTTTCTTCATGGCGAGACCTCAATGTTCGCCATGCTGCTGGGGTCACACCCTTCAGCGAAAACTCACAGTTTTCTCTGTAACCCAAGACCAACTCCTTAAGGCTTTCCTGGAGAAATTTGAGGCTGCAGATGTCACCCATTACAATACTGTACCCCAAAGTGTAAAACATGACATTTCCTGTTCCCACTAGGTGGCGCTGTCCCTGTGTCAAATATGGCAGTTGAAATATGTTCAGGGGTGGAGCCTTATCATATGTGTCCACTTTGGTCAAGGTCGGACAATGTATGACAGAACGAGAGGCAATAAGATTTTCATGGCGAGTCATCGAAATTCGCCGTGGCGCCACGGCCTCACAGTAACCCGAAAACTCAAAAGCTCCGCAATTTAACATGGCCCAGGTGTGTAGTTGACACTGACCAAATATGAAGCTTGTACGATGAAATTCCAATGAGGAGTTCGCAAAAGTTCGAGGCATGGAAATGGCAAAATTAGAGCCAAAATGTCACCTTCACTTCCAAATGGCGGACTTCCTGTTGGGTTTAGGACATGGCCATAATAGACTTTTATGTGCGTCTCCGAACGTTAGATATGTGTTCCGAGTTTTATACATGTAGGTCATACCCATCTCGGGGGCTCGCGTTTCTCATTTTTCTAGGTGGCGCTACTGAGCCAATTTTCCCTGACATGTCTACGGACATTAAAATACGTAAATTTTCACCAGACCTGACGCGTGTGCAAAATTTCATGAGTTTTCGAGCATGTTTAGGCCCTCAAAAGGCCGATTCATTTGCCGAAATAATAATAATAATAATAATAATAATAATAAAATAATAATAATAATAATAATAATAAAAAGAGCAGATACAATAGGCCTTCGCACTTGTGCTCGGCCTAATAATAATAAACAGCAGATACATAGGGCTTCGCACTTTGTCGGCCTAATAATTAAAGCTGCAAGCAGCGATATGAGGGCCCTCGCACCCCGGCGCGTCGAGCCAAGCCCAACACCTAAAACCAGCGCTTCCGATCTGATGTCACATTGATGGAATTCATGCATTTAACCACCAGCTAAATTTCATCTCATTCAACCATTATTATAGTCGTCCCACTAGGTGGCGCTCTAACCATTACTGACAAATGGCATAACAAACATTTCCGAGCTCGAGTCTCATCACGCCTGCGACCTTTGGAGAGATTGGACATTGTGTTTTTGAGCGACAGCAGGTTACTGCTTTTTGGCGAGGATTGAAACTCCACGTGCCGCCATGACCACCCCGTTTCCCTGAACGTAAAAAGCTTCGCAATTTAACATCACAAAGGTCTTTAGATTCCACACACAGGAGATCGCGTAATCTAATGAAATCCCTTGGAGGAGTTCGTCAAAGTATGAGGCCTGAAAAGAGGGGAAAATGTCGCCAAATTTACACATTAATTTAAAATGGCTGACTTCCTGTTGGATTTGGGATATTGCTCCAAGAGACTTTTTTGTACATCTTGATATCTCCAATAAGCTTGCCAGGTTTCAAACTCATACATAAAACACAGAGCAGGGGCTGTTGTTTTGAAATTTTGTAGGGGCGCTGTGGAGCCATTTTGCGCTGTTCAAGGAAATGAACATATAAAAGAAATCCCTCATCACATTAGAGGTGTGCGCCAAATTTCAAGACTTTTTAAACTTTTCAAGCCCCTCAAAAGCCACTTCATCTTTCATGGTGAACTGCATTGCCACCAGGGTGCGCCGTTCAGTTTATAGTCACAATTTTCTCACTGAAGCATAAGAGGGACTGATGGTGATATTCACCGCTTTTGAGGTGGCCACGATGAACCTGTGAAAACCAGTACAACAAAATGAAAGACATGACATTTCCTGGTGCCACTAGGTGGCGCTCTACGTATTCCTGACAATGGGCATATCAATCTGTTCAGGGCGGGTCTGACATCATCCCTGTAAAATCTGGTACTGATCAGATTGGATTTCATTGAGTTACACTAATTTGTTTCTTCATGGCGAGACCTCAATGTTCGCCATGCTGCTGGGGTCACACCCTTCAGCGAAAACTCACAGTTTTCTCTGTAACCCAAGACCAACTCCTTAAGGCTTTCCTGGAGAAATTTGAGGCTGCAGATGTCACCCATTACAATACTGTACCCCAAAGTGTAAAACATGACATTTCCTGTTCCCACTAGGTGGCGCTGTCCCTGATGTCAAATATGGCAGTTGAAATATGTTCAGGGGTGGAGCCTTATCATATGTGTCCACTTTGGTCAAGGTCGGACAATGTATGACAGAACGAGAGGCAATAAGATTTTCATGGCGAGTCATCGAAATTCGCCGTGGCGCCACGGCCTCACAGTAACCCGAAAACTCAAAAGCTCCGCAATTTAACATGGCCCAGGTGTGTAGTTGACACTGACCAAATATGAAGCTTGTATGATGAAATTCCAATGAGGAGTTCGCAAAAGTTCGAGGCATGGAAATGGCAAAATTAGAGCCAAAATGTCACCTTCACTTCCAAATGGCGGACTTCCTGTTGGGTTTAGGACATGGCCATAATAGACTTTTTTGTGCGTCTCCGAACGTTAGATATGTGTTCCGAGTTTTATACATGTAGGTCATACCCATCTCGGGGGCTCGCGTTTCTCATTTTTCTAGGTGGCGCTACTGAGCCAATTTTCCCTGGACATGTCTACAGACATTAAAATACGTAAATTTTCACCAGACCTGACGAGTGTGCAAAATTTCATGAGTTTTTGAGCATGTTTAGGCCCTCAAAAGGCCGATTCATTTGCCGAAATAATAATAATTAAAGCTGCAAGCAGCGTTATGAGGGCCCTCGCACCCCGGCACGTCGGGCCACGCCCAACACCTACAACCAGCACGTCCGATCTGATGTCACATTGATGGAATTCATGCCTAGAACCACCAGCTAACGATTCATCTCATTCAATCATTATTATAGTCGTCCCACTAGGTGGCGCTCTAACCATTACTGACAAATGGGATAACAAACATTTCCGACCTTGAGTCTCATCACGCCTGCGAACTTTGGGAGAGATTGGACATTGTGTTTTTGAGTGACAGCAGATTACTGCTTTTTGGCAAGGGATTGAAACTCCAAGTGCCGCCATGGCCACCCCGTTTCCCTGAACGTAAAAACCTTCGCAATTTAACATCACAAAGGTCTTTAGATTCCACACACAGGAGATCGGGTTAATCTGATGAAATCCCTTGGAGGAGTTCGTCAAAGTATGAGGCCTGAAAAGAGGCGAAAAAGTGGCTAAAATTACACCTTAATTTTAAAATGGCTGACTTCCTGTTGGATTTGGGATATTGCTCCAAGAGACTTGTTTGTACATCTTGATATCCTCCATAAGCTTACCAGGTTTCAGACTTATAAATAAAACACAGAGCAGGGGCTGATGTTTTGAAATTTTGTAGGGGGCGCTGTGGAGCCATTTTGCATTATTCAAGGAAACTGATCACATAACAACAAAGCCCTCATCACATTGGAGGTTTGGGCCAAATTCCAAGACTTTTTAAAATTTCCAAGCCCCTCAAAAGCCACTTCGTCTTTCATGGTGAACCGCGTTGCCACCAGGGTGCGCCGTTCAGTTTAAAGTCACAATTTTCGCACAGAAGCATCATGAAGGACTGATGGTGATACTCACCGCTTTTGAGGTGGCCACGATGAACCTGTGAAAATCAGTACAACAAAATGAAAGACATGACATTTCCTGGTGCCACTAGGTGGCGCTCTACGTATTCCTGACAATGGGCATATCAATCTGTTCAGGGCGGGTCTGACATCATCCCTGTAAAATCTGGTACTGATCAGATTGGATTTCATTGAGTTACACTAATTTGTTTCTTCATGGCGAGACCTCAATGTTCGCCATGCTGCTGGGGTCACACCCTTCAGCGAAAACTCACAGTTTTCTCTGGAACCCAAGACCAACTCCTTAAGGCTTTCCTGGAGAAATTTGAGGCTGCAGATGTCACCCATTACAATACTGTACCCCAAAGTGTAAAACATGACATTTCCTGTTCCCACTAGGTGGCGCTGTACCTGATGTCAAATATGGCAGTTGAAATATGTTCAGGGTTGGAGCCTTATCATATGTGTCCACTTTGGTCAAGGTCGGACAATGTATGACAGAACGAGAGGCAATAAGATTTTCATGGCGAGTCATCGAAATTCGCCGTGGCGCCACGGCGTCACCGTATCCCGAAAACTCAAAAGCTCCGCAATTTAACATGGCCCAGGTGTGTAGTTGACACTGACCAAATATGAAGCTTGTACGATGAAATTCCAATGAGGAGTTCGCAAAAGTTCGAGGCATGGAAATGGCAAAATTAGAGCCAAAATGTCACCTTCACTTCTAAATTGCGGACTTCCTGTTGGGTTTGCGTCACATGTAGTCACAGACTTTTTTGTTTGTCTCGGCATGATACACATGTGTGCCACATTTCATAGATGTAGCCCAAACGATGTGGTCGTAAGGCTGCATTTAACAGCGCATAGGTGGCGCTCTAGAGCCATTTCCCAGTGCTCCTATGTAAAACCATTAAAATACAAAATTTTTCACCAGACCTGGCATGTGTGCAAAATTTCAAGAGTTTTCGAGCATGTTAAAGCCCTCAAAAAGGCCCTTGTTTTGCCTGAATAATAATAATAATAATAATAATAATAAGAAACGGAGCAGATACAATAGGGCCTTCGCACTCTCGGTGCTCGGGCCCTAATAATAATAAGAAGAAGAAGAAGAAGAAGAAACAGAGCAGATACAATAGGGCCTTCGCACTCGAAGTGCTCGGGCCCTAATAATAATAACAATGATAATACACAGAGCAGATACAATAGTGCCTTCGCACCTTTAGTGCTCGGGCCCTAAAAAACCCCAATTATGACAGTAGGTGACGATATGCTTCGTTAATATTAGTTTGTTCGTTATTGAAACTGGAGAAGAAGAAGAACTTCCGGGAGGGACGCAGGACTGTCCAATCACGATCGACTCCAGAAGTGCCGGTCGGGGCAAATAATGTACTTGCATGCTGAAGAAACGGAGTAACAGAAAATAACTGTCAATACATTCACTCGTGGAGTATAAACAGGACCGTATTTTCTCCCACCTCACACAACAGGTATGAAGTGTGGTTGCTTCCAGCCGCGTTAGCAAAATGAACTTTTTGAGTTAACGCAACACTAAGAATATGTAAGAATAATAGCAGCTTAGCATGCTAGCTAACGCTGCACAGTGTAATTCATTCTGACTTGTAGCTACATGTTAGCATGCTAACGAAGCTTAGCCAAAAGGGCAGCACTGCAATAAAATAAAATGAATTCAAACGTGTTTTTATCGTGATTCACATCACGCCACTTCACAGCAGCCGGAATTAAATTTCATTTGAAACTGCATTTTTGTTGCTATTCCTAAAGCGAGTTTATAGCAGCTAAGCTAACACCACAGCGCTCCATGCGCGCGCTCCAGCTGTCAACTTTCCGAAAGCTCACACAGCTGTATGTCGTTATGTACATGGGTGTTTATGTTATTCACAGTTTGTATGTTATCGACTAGCCCTAGTCCTAAACGTGTTGTTGTTGTTGTTGTTGTTGTGGCAGTTCTCAGCTATATTACGTCTTAGACGTTTACGTGCTCACTTTACGTTTACTTCTGAATTTGTGTAAATCTCCGTCCACGCAGTTGAGGAATTGCAGTACATTTTAACCCAGTCCCTTCTTCTAAGAATTGAAAATGAACAACAAAAAATACATACAAAACCTTAGTCAGTGAGGTACAATGTTGATTAGGAATCTAAAATAACAGCAGCATATTTATGTAAAATTATCCAGGCCAATTATACATTTTTTTCCAAAAAGGATGTGAGCACCCTAAAATTATAGCTCCCCAAACCACTGTACACTATTCATCTCACCTCTGATGATGTTACATGTAAATATCTTCATTTGTTTCTCTATAGCAGCATGGATACAGAGGGATTTGGGGAGCTCTTGCAGCAGGCAGAGCAGCTGGCTGCTGAGACCGAAGCAGTGTCTGAACTTCCTCATGTGGAAAGGAACCTTCAGGAGATCCAGCAGGCGGGGGAGAGGCTTCGATCTCGCACACTGACCCGCACCTCCCAAGATGCTGCAGACGTAAAAGCGTAAGAAATATAAGAGAACTGTATTATTTTTCCTGAGGGAAATTCTTGTGGTTTCTATTATTGCACAGTGCAGTAAGAGTGGAAACAAAAACACTTAGTAGTCACAGAGTAAAACCAGCAAACAACAAAATAAAGCTGAACTATAAAATAACAAGATACAACCAAGAACAGTATGAAATAAGAACTTCAGCATGTGCAGATAGGCAGAAAATGTCCCACTGTTAATCATAATATTACTGCTACTGGCAAAAATGGTAATTGATAACAGATAATAAGTTACCAGTGTCACAGGACATGAAACATAGAGCATAGACAAACAGGACAAGTTCAAATAAAAAGTATAGATTGGGGGTGAGGGTACTGGGAGTGTGATTAACCACATACTGATCGTGGTCATGTCATATAAGGACGAGGAGTGCAAATAGCAATAGTAATATTAAATAATAATAAGAATGTCATCTACGATAACTGTAATAGCGATCCTCGTGTTTGTTTGTTTATATCTCCATCCATTCCATATAAACTCCCACATATACATACATGTGCCAATGCATACACAAGCAACTGGGGGGCAAAAAACAAATGAATGGTTAACTATGTGTATAAAGTTGTATAGTAAACAGTCACACAAGGCATTTTTAAAGATCAACATGAAAAAAGAGCCCCAAGAGCCTGGGAAGAGTTCCTTTTTATGTATAGTAGTAAGAGTCCTAATAATAATAATAGGATTCATAATAACAGACTCATGTGTATCTGAAAGGTGTGATGTAGTATATCTTACTGCAAAATTCTCATGTAAATAAAATGTATAAAATCATTTTTCATTTGTTTCCCATTAACCTCTATGATAGACGCACTCATTTATAAACTACATGTTTGGTTTTAAAGATTTAAAGAATATATTCCTTAATCAATAAGCTTGAGTGATATTTAAAGGATTTAGTCTATTTATTTTAAAACTGCATTGATATTAGATTGAAATTCTCTCTGTGATGTATGTGATGACATACATGATCTGCTGTGTAATAGTTCATATCAGTGCGTACAGTGTAAAGATCGTTTCTGTAACGGTGGTAAAGCGTTCGGCGTCCTCTAGTGGTCGTGTGGAGCAACTACAGTTATTTATCAGTCACTCCTTCATCACCTTTCTGTTTCACCTCAGGTCCATCCTCCTTGGTTCCAGAGGTTTAGACATCTTCCACATTTCTCAGAGGCTAGAAAGTCTCAGCGCTGCCACCACGTTTGAGCCCCTGGAGCCGGTCAAAGACACGGACATACAGGTATCATAAACTAGCTGCTAGCTAGCTGCTAATGCAGTATTATTTAACCTAAATGAACTGGTTCACTAGAGGAAGACTCGCTTACTACTGAGAGCACTGAGAGGTATTTTGTGGAGTGAAATAAGAAATAATCCATTGATAGATGGTAAGAAACTAGTACCTAGTCTTTTAATAAGCGTGTGCATATTTCACTTTCTCACAGAGAAACTGCATTTAGAAGTGAGGATTAAATTTGTTTTGTGGCTAAGGTCTGAAAGTAATTAACTGTAGATAATAAGTCTGCATTTGTCCCCACTGACAAGATAAGCCTGATAAAAACTGAGCAAGTGTGAAGTTTGTTAGTTAAAGGCTGAAAATGTTGAAATTTATAACTGGAGGCTGAACAGAACAAAGATTCAAGAGATAACAGAAATAAGTACACAAAGCCAACGAGTTAATTATTCCAGTGGAAAATTGGGTTTGCTGTGTGACCCACAGGCTCTGTTTTTGTGGACAGTCAAGAAAAATGACATTCATGGAAAATCTTATTGGTTTCAAGTTCACATTGTGCTGTTTATTCTCTTTAACTTTGAGTTTGTATCATATTTTCTTTATGCAAATTCATTAGACTGTACTTTACTATATGGTGACGTGTATCACCATCAGTCACACTAAACTACATCAGTGTAGTTGCACTGCATTAAAAAAACCTTTCACCCATGTAAAAGCAGTGCATGTCACATAATGTATAGATGTGACTCTGGAGGTTGTGCTGTGACTGTGTGTGTGTGTGTGTGTGTGTGTGTGTGTGTGTGTGTGCACAATTGTATAGCTGAACAGAATTAATAGCATTTGTGATGGATACATGGTTGGCATGTTGTCACATTTAGTCAGGCGTGAGGAGGTAGTTGTGTTATGTGTGTGAAACTGTCTTGTAGTTTGGCAGGTTTGAGCGCGAAGTCGTCTGATGGATTGCCAGAGGCCATGCTGCTCTAGTAGAAGTTAGTTAGATCTGAAGATTATACAAGTTATTGAGAAACTGTGGTAGTAGGGAGGTAGAACAAAGTGAGCTTATCGTGCACTTCTGTCCTTTGTTTCAGGCTAGAGCAGTGGTTCTTAACCTGGGTTCGATCGAACCCTAGGGGTTTGGTGAGTCGGTCTCAGGGGTTCCGCAGAGCCGAAGGTTCTGTTAAAAGTCTGAAAGTGCAATATCAAAGTTGCCCAGTATTCTTCTAATGTTGAGTACCAGATTTTTTGCTCCCTGAGTGCTCTCTCCATCCCTTATTCCCACCCTGCTTAATCCTCCTGTATTGGTTACTCATTTCTCTCCACTGTATCTGTTCTCTCCATCAGGTTTACACATACATGTGCCACCACTTTATCACCCTCCTTTCTTATCTCTGTTTTTTTTTTTCTTACACTGTTGCAGTTCAGCCTCTTCTCTGTTTCATTGAAATCTTTTTTATTCTTATTGGTCGGCCGGATGTATCCTGGCCAGGGTGGGTTTCACTCACTGACTGGAAAAGCACTTAGCTTCTGGCAGTGTGATGGTGAACACACACACACACACACACACACACACACACACAGACGAGCACTCTGCCTCCCTGCGATTGCTCTTCTGGGTCTAGAAGATGACAGTGCATTACGTTTTATTTCAGAAGAAATTCAGGAGAAATTTTCCACTGCTGTTTCAGACACAGACAACTGCTCAATTTAAACGGCCAAATTACAGGAATTGGGCAGATAAATTGAAAGTCAGCTGAGATAGTAGTGTTGTATTGGCATTTACCTAATGGGCCCTGCGTTGAGCATATTCAGTATAAATAATTATGATCAAAAATGGAAAATTAATGGAGCGGACTGTAGAGTTTGTCATATGATACTGATGCTTCTGTGGGTATCTACTGATGCCAAGTAGTTATCTGATACCAGTGTTAAACTAATAAGCTGTATTTCTCCTCCGGAGCTCTGCTGCTGAGGCATTGTGAGGTAAACCCAGAACAGCAGAGAATTGAAAAGATCGGCTCCGTAGATCAGCTTTTTGAGTCACGATTGGCTCCAGATATCAGATTGTTGGATCCATAGACTGCACACAGTAGTCTTTCATATATATGTGTAATCTATAAGCACAATATAGGATGATTTCTGGACAGTAGTGCTGGGTGTTATGACGATATATATCGTGTGGACGATAGAAAAGTGTCTATCGTGCCATTTGTCTTCTATCGTTTCTAACCCTAATTTTATAAATTATTACATTAAATATATCATTAACCCTTTACAACCGGTCGGAGCAGGCACGCTCCGTTTTGCCTAACTATTTTTAAATCCCTGTAGAACTGGAACCACGTAAGGTAGCGCAATAATTTTTTTTGCATATCTTATTCCATTAGCTTGCCCTAGGTCAAGGTTTCCTTCCACATATAGCTTTGCAAAAATTGCATAAAAAGCACTTCCAGCAACAAAAACATGCGAACTATCGCATGTCCGCCATTACCTGTCCGAAACCGGACGTGACGTCATTTTCACGGAGAATGTCGTTTTTTACCTTCAAAGCCTATGTTGGTGTTTTTAAACGTCATGTTTGACTTTATGCTTTTCTGTATCGTTTCTGGGATGCTTAGAAGTCAAATTACACTGTTGGAAATAGTGTATTTTGATGCACATGCTGTTTTTTTGCAAATTTGCATTATAATATTTATTTTCATTTTTCCTGTAGTATATAAAAATTAGTGTATCTCAAAAATAAAACTATGAAGACACTCAAAATAAATTTCTCGTGGTTGGAAACTATTTTGTGCAACTTTTTTGTATTTACAGTTTTGAGGGATAAGCCTCTTAAATTTCTCTAACTAGAAATATATGTAAAAAAATATATGTAAAAAAATATATGTAAAAAAACAAAAACAAACGATTTTCAATTTTTTTGTAGTTTATTGCACTTTTTTGCAATTTATGTAGTTACTATGGACTTGCATGCATATTATTGAAATTTGGGCTATAACGGTTGTATTGATGTATAGCAACTTGAAATGCTCCCACAAATGGCTCTACAGCATGTAAAATGTAAAGATAAGCTCTGGCGGACTTGGTTCTATGGTAGGTCTTAAAGGGTTAAATAGCCTGTGGCAAATATATTAGTGTTGTCTTCTCACTATACATACTCTTAACTTTATGCAAGAGAAAATAAAGTATAAAAAAATGATATTTTTCGCAAAGAAACTCTGTCTTGTGGTTTTGCGACATGGTGCTGCTTTACGTGAACCCGGATTTGCGACATGCTTTACGGTAACTCAAAACAAAGACTGCACCCTCTCCACTCGCTGTTTACAGACTGCATACTTTCCAGATGACCACAGATCAGCTGGTATATCATGATATAAAATAATTCATATCGTGATAAATATTTATTCCATATCGCCCAGCACTACTGGACAGCCAGGCTAATTGCATAATGGAGCTTAAACAAAGTCTTCACCATCTTCATTAAGCCTCCGTTTAGTGGCGCAGTGAGCCTTTGCCAATGATAGTTATGTACTTTGGTCTTAAATCAGAACGTTGTGATGCTCTACTCTGTACCACCCCCAAAAATGGCAAACTAAAGGTAAATCTAGTCTTTAGCAGCATCTGCGAATTCAAAAACATTTATGTTTTAGCCTTTTTAGTCACTTTACAGCAGTTTACACTAATCTAGCCAGACAGAGGTGAGTAGTCATTTAGTAAGCTGTCTGCTGCCCCATGGGGAATTCTCTTTTAATGAAGATCATAACATCACATACACACAGTTGACTCTAATTGCAACTTGTGACTTATTGTGAACCTATTTTAACTGGGCGTGTTTGGCCCCATGTGCCAAAAAATTGAGCAGAATTTCAGCCAGAATAAGAAAACAACAAAGAAATGCAGTTTAAATTTGAACCACTGAAAAGAGAAACTGAGCCCAGCGTTTTTCCCCCCTCCATTTAACTGATGGCAGTCTCAGCCACTTTATATCATCAAGTATACACAAAGGAGCAGAGAGGTTATTTGATCATGATGACGATGATAATGAAGAAGGCATCACCAATAAGCCGTTTGATGCACTTTGTTGAACAGCTGAAAGCAAACAGCCTTGCCAGAGTATTCTTAACACACAGACTCTACATTTGACCTGCAATTTACACTCAAATGCACTGATGTAGTCGCTCAAATCTTAGTTACTTTGGAAACAGAGGTGGAAATAACGTCTACTGAAAAGAAACAAATGGTTTATTCTATAATTACACAGCTGGTGGAGTAACAGGAGGTATCTTTCATTAAATATTTAATAAAACTCTGAAACACTCCCCCATTTTATATTTGCAGTACTTAAAACACATTTTCTCATCACTGTTACAGTGACAAAAACACTTTCTTTAGGGCCGCGTTCACTCTTCAGTCATCATCGTTGGAGACTCAACCCTTTTGTGTGTGTAAATTATAAAATATCCGTTTGTCATCGCCACTCAAGGCGCCCACTTTCAGGACCTCTGTTACGTTCTCGCACTGCTCAGTTCAATCTCACACTGAAATATCCTTCTTTAAGATCAAACACACATTTCAGCACCATCTGTGTCTAGAGCTGGGCGATAGAACGATAACGATATGTATTGCGAAATAACTTTTTCTCGATAGAAAAATTTAACTATTGCGATAGACCTCATCTCTCTTGTCCTCTTAAAAGAAAAAAAAAGAACAGCCAATCCAAATTAAGTAGCGCAGAGCCGAACCAATCACAGCCGCAGCGTCACGTCACGTGACTTGTTACGTACAGCACAAGCGCCAAGGCGCACATGTGTATTTGTTTGGGAAGCAGCCAGCCGTGTATGGGCTCAAAATGTGGTCATAAATATTTTGTACTTGTAAATCAGTTTTGTATGTGTAAAAAGAATTTGTGTGTGGACTTAGTCAAAAAAAACACCTGCAAGTTACAAGTACGAATTTTGACCCTATTTTTCTTCCTGTCATCTGATTGGCCAATGTCATGTCAATCACAAATGTAACAATCCAATCAGAGAACAGATGGGTTTGGCTGTCGGAGGGGCACTTTTTTGAACTGCAGGTCCTTGAAGGGTAATACAGTTTGAAGCTGGAGGATCTCTATATAAATATCCGATAGCAGCTAGGTCCGCTAACTTTCAGCAGCTGTTGAAAGGATAAAGTTGTGATATGTCAGTGGTTAGAAATACCATTATTACTTTAGGATTAGTTTAACACAAAGTCAGGGCTGACCCGGGACCATTGCTGTGAGTCACAGTGCGCAGCATAAAGGTCCTTTCACATCGGACGCAGGATGTGCTGCTAATGCTAACTAAAAGCAAAGGATCCAGAATTTGTTGCGCTGGCTGCTGAGCTCTGTGGGTTTTTGCAGCAGCGCTACCTGTACTAGATGCACCTGCTCCTTGTCGTTTCTATCTCTGACTTTATGTCCTCTACAACAGTTTCTGGTTTTTTTGCTAGTTCTTCAAATGTTCAATAAAAACATGTATGCTAATTCATAACGAAGAAAGCTTTGTAATGAAGACTGTCATTTCCAAAACACTGCCCCACCCCCCCGCGGTCCGCAGCGCTGTTGAAAAGGCTGTGGAAGTCCCTGTATTAAACACGTAGACCTGTGACACAAAAATCACCAAACTCGGACGACCACAGACTGTTTTCCTTCGTGGTGATGAAGGAAAACGCTGGGTTGGCATGTAAAAGGGCATTTATTCCCTTCAAGGACCTGCAGTTCAAAAAAGTGCCCCTCCGACAGCCAAACCCATCTGTTCTCTGATTGGATTGTTACATTTGTGATTGACATGACATTGACCAATCAGATGACAGGAAGAAAAGTAGGGTCAAAATTCGTACTTGTAACTTGGAGGGTTTTTTTTGGCTAAGTCCACACACAAATCTTTTTTACACACACAAATCTTTTTTACACATACAAATCTTTTTTACGCACGCACAAATTCTTTTTACACATACAAAACTGATTTACAAGTACAAAATATTTATGACCACATTTTGAGCCCATAGCCGTGCAGCCCGGGTAATGGAGGGAATGAGTTTGCCGACTAGAGAAAAATCAACCGAGAGCGTGAGCGAAGGTTACCGAAGAGAAAACAGATGATGGTTCCAATGCCGGAGAGCTTGTCGAACAGAAGGGCCACAGAAGTTCCGTAGTGTGAAGGTATTTCGGCTATTTCAAGTATGACAAAAAAACAGAGTAGCGCGCACTGTAAATTGTGCCGAAAGCAAGTCTGGAAATACAATAAAGCGGTGCATGCTCAATCTCTGACTGAAAGCGCTAATTCGTCATTCGGCTTTTGTCAGACTAAAGCAGTGGTTCCCAAACTTTTTTTGCCAGGCCCCCCTTTGTTTTACAAGAAAAATGTTCGCGCCCCCCCACCGCACAAACACATCCTCCAACCACACACACACATTTTTTGCTCCATTGCGGTTTATTTCACACCTCAAAAATTTAGTAAACAATTAAGCAAATACAAGTAAACGGCAATAAATTACAGGTAGTAATAAAATATACTACTAACTCTTTTACGCTGCGTCCACACCTACACGGGTATTTTTGAAAACGCAGCTGTTTCTATGCGTTTGGGTCTTTCGTCAACACGTAAACGGCGTTGCGATTCACCGAAAACGGAGATTATTTAAAACTCCTTTTTTTGCGTTTACGTGTGGACGAGGATTACAGAGTTCGTCACGCAACGTCAAAAGTATGTGCCTCTTTTCACGTCACGCTGTGCGCCACGTTATTGTTTACATGAGATGAATTGCAGAATGGCAGATAGAGACAAAATACTGTTAATCTGACTATCTGCAGGTTTTACACGCTTACATACACACGCAGTTACTGTCCCTCCATTTAGAAAGGCAGAGGCGTGACAGTGTAATTATTTTATGTGTAGTTGTCTTTTTTTTCCTGTGTAATAATTTTCAACATTGCTGTCAATACATTTTTCAAAAAATGTCTCTCTGTGCAAAATGGTTTCAAAAACAAAAACAGCTGTGGGATACTGTTTGTCCGTGATTTGAACCGGGGGAACAAATTACGGCAGGATCAGCCTGATATTATTTGTATCCCACTGTAACTTTACTGCATAAAGAGCTAACATGTCCAAAATGTCAGGAGTAGTTAGTTATTACAAGAAGTGTTTGTGAACTAAAAATCAAGAATGTGGGATCCTGTTTGTCCGTGATTTGGAGAGCCCAGCGCTGCTCCCGATGCAGGGAAACTAATTCTGCAGGGGAGACCTACCTTGGCACTTGTGCAGGTGAAGCCAAAGGGAAGATATGCTTCAGCATATTTTCTAGTCTTTGGCTTGGAACGAAGTTGGTTTGGAAACATATGCAGCTATGCTTCATCTCCTGCTTTGCGTTTGTGTGGGAGCCCTGTGTTAGCAGTGTCCAAGCTTTCTTTTTTTTTTTTTTTTCTTTTCATACCGCGCCCCCCCTGCAATGGCTCTGCGCCCCCTCTAGGGGCGGGCCCCACACTTTGGGAACCTCTGCACTAAAGTAACTGTTAAAACTGTTTGAAAACCTAAGCCAGGGGTGGGCAATCTCAGTCCACGAGGGCCGGTGTCCCTGCAGGTTTTAGATGTGTCCTCGAACCAACACAGCTGATTTAAATGGCTAAATTAGCTCCTCAACATGTCCTGAAGTTCTCCAGAGGCCTGGTAACGAACTAATCATGTGATTCAGGTGTGTTGACCAAAGGTGAGATCTAAAACCTGCAGGGACACCGGCCCTCGTGGACTGAGATTGCCCACCCCTGAGCTAAGCTATACAACAAGGAGAGATTGAGAATTTCCTTTTAGTTCTCAGTTTATTTGATATTGACAAAAGTTAGTCAATTTTGTCTGTTCTTCTGTAAAACAAACTAAGATTTATTTTTAGAATTAAAATTTTGTTTCTAAGTGGAATTGACAATTTAGTGGTCTGTTTTGTTTTTTCTGTTTTGAAACTTAAACGCTTTAGCGGCTGCCTTTTGTGCAGTTTGCAATATTTGCCTTTATTTATCTGAAACTGAAGCCTCATGTTCCTTAAGTACATCTGCCCTGTTGAACTTATTATGGGAAATAAATATTTAAATCAAAACAAGCTGCTGATTATTTCACATTTTACTTGTGAGCAACGGCACATTTAAATCTTACAAATATAGTTATTTGGCTTATATCGTGATATATATCGTTATCGCCTGAAATGAAAAAAACATATCGTGATATGAAAAAATCTTATATCGCCCAGCTCTATCTGTGTCTATACTTGATGGTGTTACACAAATGGAAGCATCTTCAAAATCAGTGCATATTTTTCTTTTATTTTTTTTAATTAGCTTTGATTAATATTAATTAGGAGTGAAGTTTAGCTTTAGTTTACTGTTACTGAATCTTGTTGCTTTCTTTCCTGTCACGATACACTTTATATTAGACTTTTTTCTTTTTCACAGTCTCACAGAAGTTTTGCAGTTATTGTTCGTACGGATGCATTCCTATAACCACACAAAGGATGTAGCCTGTCTATATTTAACGAACTGCCCAGATATTATCGCTGCACATGGATAGTCTCCGTTTTTACAATCAGACCTTGTTGTGTTTTGTCTGCATTCTATCAATGATTTTATTCATCTGCCAACTTTTCATCATCAGTTTTATTTTCAATTTAAATCTACGCTTTACATTTTCCCTGTTACTGTTGCTGACTCACACATGCATGTGCACCCATGGCAACCCTGAAATCAAAGTATGTATCCAAATGTAACCGTGGACCTCTAACGTGTGCCTCGTGCATTATCCACCTCCAGCCTGGCATCAGATCTGTGCATCCCCGCTACTCAACCAACCCGACCTCAGTGCGTCGGATTGTGTTTAATTTGGTTTAAGGTAGGGCTGTTCGATATAACGATATATATCGGATGACGTTATAAAAACGTCTATCGTTTCATTTTACGCTATCGTTTGTTTCGTGCTGTCGCAAAATAAACTGTTTACGGCAATATTTTTTCATCGTTTTGATGGTCACTGTAGTGGCTATATTACTTTCTTAAAGTTCTCTCTTTCTCTTATATTTTATATAACCACACTACCAACGGACAAGCGCCTGTTTTTATGCGTTGTGGTTAGCAACAACGACGGTATCACCATCGCGTGTCCGCTTGTTTATGTTCCACATAAACCTTTCACAATAAAGCTCAAGATCCTGCTGAGACTTTTCAAAATAAACTGAATCACGTGAAGAGCAGATTATTTACGGATGAGAAGTAAAAAACAGCCACCAGGTGCTAAAAAATAAACCTTAGACTCAAACGTTAGAACAGGCTTTTCCCCGCAGCACGCTGTGTAATAAATACTCACAAAGAAAACGGCGGCCGTTACAACCTATGTCTGAAAATGTATAGTTTCATGCATCGGTTAAAACACTCGACTCCAGCTACATGACGCGCAGCTGGAAACACTTCCCGCAAGTTGAGCTGCCCAAGAGTCACAGAATTTACAGAAAATGTTACATTTTTGTGATTTATATCGTTATCGGGACGATAGAATTCTTATATCGGGATATGAGATTTTGGTCATATCGCACAGCCCTAGTTTAAGGGGTGTGAGGCAGTAGAGGCTGTAGTTCTCCAGCATAGATGGGACGCAAAGGAAATGGAAAATGTGCTGTGTTTTTATGAGTGTGTGTGTGTAAATGTGTGTGTTTGCGCATGAGTGAGCTGGTACATGCCTCTGCGGCTCCTGGGTAGAACCCACACACACACGTGCATGCAGAGGGCAGTGGTGTGTGAATGATGCGTCTGTGTATATGCTGAAGCGCTCCTATAGGTTGTGGCCGTATAGCTCGTCTTAGAGTTTGGGCTTCGTGGATGTCGGAGCTGCTAGCAGGGATTAGCATGTTTTTAGATTGCACATACTATGGACAACTTCATATTTAGTAAGATTATGTGGTTGGTTAAATGAGGCTTAGTCTGTTCCAAATATGTGAATATATTTACATCTCATGTTTAGGGTCTTTATCAGAGTGCAGTCTGCTCACATGTTTTTGTTTCCTGTGTTCCCATCAGTGCATAAAAAGGATTAACAGGAAAGGATTTAAAATCAAAGCAGAGAAAGAGAAGAGATCACATGAAAAGAATAGAAAAATGAAACTGTAGAAGTGAAAGGCAGAGAGCAGAGCGGGTAGAAAAATGGCGACCAGCTTCAATATTTTTCCGTCTCCCTGTCCTTGTCTCACTTTTCACTGTTCCATCTTTTCTCTGCCAATGCTCTCTTTGTCCTTTTTCTGCCTGTTTCTCTGCTTTCATTTTTTCTCTTTCTCTCTCAAATTGCATATTTTTCACATTTTTCTTCTTTTTATCCCTCTCCCATTTACATCCTTTCTCTTCCTCTCCTGTTCTTCTGCCCTCCCCAGCCCTTAAACACACACATATCCCTCAGCAGTGATGGCATGCGTTCAGCGGACGCAGTTGGCTAAGCCCAGAGCATCTGCTGAGATACACGAACGCTCCTGACATAGCTTCACAGGATGTGTGTGTGTCTGTGTGTGTCTCATGCACAAGCTTCATGTGCTGAGATTGCATGCCTGTGTGTCAGGCGGTATCGATTGCTGCTGTATACGGCGTCTGAACCATGTATTTATGAATGAATGCGTAGCGTAGATTTGTCTGCACGTGGTTGCGTGCATCCCTGCCTGCTTGCCTGCACACATGAATCCAGTCATATGGCATGTTCTTGTGTGTGTGTGTGTGTGTGAGAGAGAGAGAAAGATTATGTGCACGAAACTTCAGGAAGTGTGTGGATTAACATGCCTGAAGATGTTTGTGTGTGTGCACGTGTGCACTATAATAGACAGACTGCATATAGGAATACCCCTCACCCACCCACCCCCTTTCTCCTCATGTGCCTCCCAAACCCTTCATTAACTAAACATGACCCTTAAGAGCATGATTAGCCTCATTTCGAGACAGGATGTCGGAAGCCATCAACCAAGGGGGAAAAAATCCATTACTATAATTGCATTGAGCTGAAGGAGGGAGGAGAGAAGGAGGGAAGAAAAGAAGGATACATAGATGGATAAAAAAGGAAGAAAATGAGTGGGACTGAGGGAGGGCCGTCACAGATGCTAGGACGAAGTGAGAGATGGAGAGAGAGACAGAGGATGGAGAATGGCTGTTTGTGGGGGGCGGGGGTGTCAGCTGATGGCAGGAACTGATATTCTATATGAATCCATAGTTCTTTCTCGCGGGTTCCCCCTGTGTCTGAACGCTCAGTTGGTACGGCCCTCCGACAATAAAACAACCTCCAGCGAGTCTTGATGTGGCACTTTCACTCGATTCTCCGACTCGCGCACCAGAGTCACTGGCCTGCTTTGAACGGGGAAAAGGCTGCGAGCGGACCGCCATGCCGGCTCGACGGGGCACAGGGAACACGCCCCAGCATGGCGGCCGCTGCTGCTGCCCTGGCACAGTGACACAGTGGGATGGAGAGGCGCAGGGGCGATGCAGATGTCCTGGGCTGTCAGAGCCCACGTACCTAGGCTCAGACAAAGAACTGAAAACCAGTTTTTTACTTTTCCTGGTCTCATCCTGCCCTCTCGGCTGTCTGTCTGTCTGCCAGACAGGCAGAAAGGCTCTCCTCATGAGTGAGTATTGCATATATAAATATATATATATATATATATATAGACATGGATACACACACACACACACACACATACATATACTCAGTCACTGATGGGTATGCGCTTTGTGCGTCTTACTTTTTTTCACCTGTCTGTCTTAGTCATGTCTTCTCTGCTGTGCTACAGTGTGTGCGGCCATATACATGATGATGGAGACGATTGTGTCATTTATGAATGTGAGGCACTCTGATCAATTCATTTATACTTACATGTTATGTATGTTATTCATTTTCTTTATTTATATTTCACCACACAGGAAGTGAAAGAGTGAAAGGGTGGGGTTTCTCTCTCTCTCTCACACTCTCTCTCTCACACACTCACACTCACACACACACACACACACACACACACACACACACTCAGGCAGTGGTCAGTTCATCCTGTCATGGTAAATGTTTTTACTTTGGCTTTTATGATGACTTCCACAGTGAGGCTTTTTCCCGTCAGCTCGTTGAACGTGCCCTTCTGTAACCTCTAGATTCCTGGAAATCACACGTTTCTGCGTAGACTCGGTATCTTAATATTTTTCGTATAGTGTTATAAGCATGAAGCTGGCTCAAAAGAGTGAAAATTCAGATATTCTGATTTGAATGAATATAAAATAAGATTACCTTTAAGCATAGATGGCGTGACTATCAATAGCAGTGGAAACGGGGGCCTGTATGCCAGCACAGAGATTTAGCATGCGTACAAGTTTGAAGAGAAACCTTTTTAAATATCACATTTATGCCGTATGCTAAAATTTAGTCATGTTTGCATTTTGGCGTATAGAAAATAATATTTTTAGAGTCAAATGTGCACTGATGTTTCACATTATCTCCATGCTGTAGATGAATTTGGAGACAAAGAATGGAACTTAGATCATTTCTATTTATATTTGAAGGCCGACTTGTCCTCGCCTTTATCCTCCTTCCCACTCCCACCAGTATTTCCTGATTTATCAACCGTTATTAAATAATTTTCAGTGGCAGTACTCCTCTTCCTGTAGAAGCTTCTGGGCTGTCTGGCCAGCAGGCTGTGGGTGTTCACAGCAGGTTGCAGATCTCTGAGGATACACAATACAGGGGTGGGGCAAAAGAAACTTGCATCTTTGATACGCCGATACCCCAGTGCTCAGTGCATCATTGAGTGTGATAAGCACATTTATTAAAATGTGTTTTTTCATCTTAATTTCTACCTTTAAATGTTTTGGCGTTGCTTTTTTAAATGCATTTCCCTATTTCACGGCTATTTTTACCATTTGGGAACGAATGCAAGGGGGAATTAAAACATTGGCAGCGATTAGTCAGCGCGAAATGCCGGTGTCTGGGTCTGAACAACGTGCCAGGTCTTCTGACTGTGTAGTGCTGATCAAAATTATAAAGAGGTTATATGCGACAGCGATGCTGTGCCTGCCTGCGATGAAGCTTCAAACATTTTAAGAAGCAGTTACGTGAAACTGGCCACCTCCTGTGGTGAAGAGGGAAACAGTGTATCCAGTTACCAGCAGTCCTTTTTATCAGATATCTAACAGCAGTAATATTCATATTTAATTTAGTGATTTATCAACCAAAGCCAAAAAGACAGAAATCATTTGCATGTCAGATAAATGGGATTGTTGGCCTCAGCTTTTGGCTAAGTCATCAATTTACACTTGGCACAAAAAATAATGTATAGGCAAGCGGTTGGCAGCACACGTACAGCTGGCAACAGGCAACACAATGACATCAGTGACAAATGTTTGCCACCTGTTGAAGGAAAAATGACGAGGCAGTTCCCCCTCGGTGCCCAATGTACCGCCGTCGTTTTAGGTGCTTTAAGCCCCGCCCCCTGCCTGTTTCTGGAAGGATTGTGAGTCTCATCGCCTTTTCTCCAATTTACAAGAACATTCAGAGTCATTGCAATCAGCCTCTGACCTGTTAAAGTTTCTGTCCTATTCTATTCTATCCTATTCTATTCATTTTTCCAGTGCAGCTCTCCTGTGAGTGTTGACCTGAGCTCTTCTTTGGTTTGAGTGGTTAAATATAGACCTATTCTCAGCCTCTCCTGGGAAAGTGAGACGGGGAAAGAACGAGAGAGGGACAGAGCAGGAAAAGGGAAGCTAAGGGTAGCAGGGATGAGCTGCTGCTATAAACGGGCTACGTTGGAGTAGCTTCTTTTCTTTCTTAATTACCAGAGTAATGGTGTTACATATAGGTTCACTAAGTTTACCTTTAACTTGGCTGTCAGCCGTGCAAACACCAGTTTTTCTTCTTCTTCTTCTTTTTTTTTTCAAAAGTCTGTAATTTGCAGTGGATAATCTGTCATAGAAAATTAGATTTTCACACAGTAATACAAGTAAGTAAATGATGTCTTTCTCTGTTACTTTACACTGACCTGAATGAATGCTGTTGCTTAAACTCAGTGACACGGTACTGACCCGTTTTAGAGGAGACGAGCAGCGATCCATTATGGTTTAACATGATAAAGTCTCTAAAATTCAACTGTAGCACAAAACCAGATTAGCCTCTGGTTATTTTCCATGTAAACTCAAACACCTGCAGCGACTGCAGCAGGAAACGTTTGTCCTATTTTCCGACCAGCCTCTGCAGACTTTTTTTGGATCTTGACATCATCTTTTGTGACGGGAACTCTTCTTCTGCAGCTTTGAAGATGTCACAATATAAGTAGTTTAAGCTGTTTCCAAGATGGAAAATATGCGCGTTATAAAGATGTTGTTTGACAGACTGTAGAGTGCCTGAAGCGAAATAAAACCCAAAAGATATCAATACTGCGCCACATGTACTGTCAGATGTTTAATGTCCTGTTTGCAAGCCCAGAAATAATTAAAATGGAGAAACGCCAATCAAACACTGATAATCAGTTACTGACATGTCTGTGACGGCAGGTTGTGCTATTCATAGTCAAATTTAACGTTCTTGAAAAGACATTTTTCTAATGTTTAGACTCATCGCAGACCCAAAGAGCCAACACAGTTGAAATACACTGTCGTAAATCCACGAAGCTAAATAGTGAAAATGAATATTTAAATATTTTCAAATTTCTTGCTTTATCTAAGAGTCCATCTACATGGATTTATAGTAGCACGTTTCCATTGGTTCTTGTAGGTGTTTGCCTGTGCTACATGAAGAGGGTTATACAACCCACGCAGCCTCGAAAAGCTCACAGGTTCAATTCTGATTGGTTGAAAAGTGAGCTAGAACAGAGTCCGCCATAAATGGGAGAAGTGTGAAAAAGCATAAAGAAAATATTTTCAAACATCGGCATGAAAAGAGCATTGAACACTTCTCAGCTCTTTCTATCTGATAACTTCTCGTGTCTGTTGCGTGGAACACTGCCCCCTGGTGACGGTAAACGGCAGCAGCACGTAGACGCCAGTCTGCTAAACTGTCGGTGGGCTCATCACAAAACCAACGCAAAACCGTGAAAAAGCTAAAAGAGAGAAAGTTCTCTGTTGTGTGCGTGTCCAAGAAAGCTGCAGTATTACAGGAAGTATCACACTTTTGATCAGCTGTGCTGTACAACTATACGATTATATAGGGCTCATGTTTTTGCTATAATAAACCTACTGAACATCTTATGTGTCTGTTTTCTTTCATTGTTTTTATTCTCACTGGTAAAAAGGCTAACTTTACCCATAGAGTGATCAGAAAAAATCAGCACGTAAAATCCAATAATCATATTTTCTTTGACTGATCCAGTTAGGATTTTTAACCTATGGTAACCCTACAGTCCCTTAATTGTGAGTTACTTGATGGTATTTTGTTATTGACAGTTTTTCAGAAAGGTGTACATGCAAATTGCCCATTTAGCGTCAGGCAGAGGTGATGTGTGTGAGGAAGGAAGAGGTAGAAATTGGACTGAGCTAAGCATTTGGACATAGACACACATGAGAGGACAGGAGCTAATTCAGCTTCTTAAGAGCTGAATAAACTGTTCTTGGCTTTGGAAACTAGCTGTGTCTCTAATCAACTGCTTGCTTTTGGGGGGTTTTGAGGCTGAATTATCCTGCTGGCTTCAGATTTAAAGTCAGACAAAATGTCATCAGTAAATGATTATTCTATTATCTGACAAAGGGAACAACCTTCCTCCAGCCTAAGAAGCTATTATGGCAGGGCTGCACGACTTGCGGTTATATAAACCTAAAAAAAGCAGAATAACTCAAGGTTAACGGCAGTACTTACCTGCACATGACAGAAGTGCAGCTTTGCATTGACAAACATGTTAATGTAAACCAAAGCCAACAGGAACACGTTGCACGGTGACAAAAATGGGACAGCTGCAGTTTGAATAATCAGTATTTATTTTTAGAATTTGCATTTTTTTTCTTGGTTTTTCGTGGTAAAATCTCTTTGTTGGAGTCGGTCACCCTCTGCATATGAATCTGGAAACTTGTATTTCTTTGGGTTATTTCATGTTTTTTGAAAACAACTCAGTTATATGGAGTAAAATAAACGATGGGCAGAGACGAAGCACAAACAGCAGTGCAACTTTAAATAAGTAACATCTGGCCCTCTTGATAATATCAAGCTTGTGCACGAAATTGTCACCATCCTCACTGAAAGGGCCCCAACCAGGAGGTGTGTGCGCAGCAGCAGCCATCTCGAGTTTGCACCAAAATGGAGGCCGTGGCGACTGCCGCCTCAAAGCCAAAACGTGTGAAATGCACGGGCACGGCCTCCTCTACGTCTGTATAAAATGTTCATCATCCTAATCCCAACTTGGAAGGAAGGAAGGAAAACCGAAAACAGGATGGGAATGGTCTCCTGAATAGTAAATGATGATGCACCTGCTAAATCTGTCCCTCAAGGATTCTCTGCATGCAGGTTATCTCCGTTTCACGCTCTCCACACCGGTCGAGCTAATATCCTGCTTTCTGTGTTCATCACCGTGACTCCTCTTCTCCCCGCATCTCTCTGTGTGTCCGCAGGGCTTCCTGAAGAACGAGAGGGACAACGCCCTCCTGTCCGCCATCGAGGAGTCTCGCCGCAGGGTCGGTATCTGTCCAGAGTCTCGTGGCCTCGCAGTCTTTAGTCCTGCAGTGTAGGAAACTAGTTCACAGGCACTCTTAGAGTAACGCAGGCCTGCAGGGCGCACGTCCGAGTGCGATTATACTTTTTATTCTTTAGACGATTAAAAAAGAAGATGACATAATTAGTCCCAACAGTCACAGACACTGTGTTTGTTTGTTTGTCATATACTGAGGTTTACAGAAGCATTCGTTTCACTGTCTTGTAGCATCAGCACAATACCGAACACTTAAAAACGACATTTTTAGTCATTTCTGCTCGCTGTGATCTAAAAGTCCTTCTGGTGTGAACCTTTGGGGAATGGTTCTGAAATGGCTTCCCTGATGTGCAGAGCTAATAGGCCCCACGTTTAATTAGCTGCCGTTCCCATTATCTGTCTCCTCTCCCCGAGAGAGGAAAGGGACTTATGTGCAAGGGTGGGGAAAAACAAATGCACCGAAGATTAAAAAGAAAGCGGGTGTTAGATGTTCCTGCAGATTTTTATCTCATAGCTTTAGTTTTGACATCAACATGAAAAGATGGGAAGGGAGGCATATTACAGTAACCACTGGAGCTTTACTGCTGCATGGTATGTGTTTCTAAAACTGATGCAAAAAAGGTATTTGGGGGGAAAAACCCCTGATAACGGTATGTAATATATTTATAACATGAAGCCATTTGTGTGTGAAATCTGGCAGGCAGGACTCCAAAACTGCTGTTTTAAAATTGTTAAATTACTGTGATGTGTTGCTGAGCAGGATGATTTGTAGTTACAATTTAAATACAATTTTAATATCTTTTTAGACTTAATGCAGTTTTTAAATTGTTTAAAGCTTTGACCAAGTTAACCCAGTAAATGGTGGCTTTAGTCTAGATTTGCATCTCCCTAAGCTGGAGATTCAATTATCTCGAGTTCCCATTATCTCACTTTGAAGTCTCTGTGGAGGGTTAAAATAGACGCCACCGAGTCCTGGTGGAGTAGTCTTCACAGGGGTCTGCTGTTAAATCCAGTTTAGTGTGTGCCAGAGCGATGTGTGCGTTCATCTTACCTCATGACTGTGGATAAACGTACTTTTACTACAAGGGCAAATTATTTTGCTCGTTTCTAGCTCCTCTTATTTTTTGTATGATTGAGCTCAGTGCAGACCCCTCCACTCATCCTGCCTCTCAGATACGTTATTTTAGCTCCTTTAACTTTAAGGTCATTTTGACTTTAAGCCAACTTATTTGTGATTTGCTACCACTCACAAACAGGAAGGTTTGAATACCTGGTGCTTGGGGCAGAGATGACCATGTTAAGGACAATCCCCTGTTTAGCATCTGTGATACAACTTGATCCCAGTGAACTGTGTTTTTCTCACAAAAGCTCTGAGATCTCAAACCAGCAGCACCAAAACGATACGAAAGGTTAAAATGTCTCAGTCTGCATGCTCGAATATGACTGGAGGCTTGCTTCCCGTCGCCGTTTGTTCAGACGTTCCTGCTGGCCGAAGAGTACCATCGGGAGTCGATGCTGGTTCAGTGGGAGCAGGTGAAGCAGAGAGTGCTGCACACACTGCTGGGAGCAGGAGAAGACGCTCTGGACTTCAGTCAAGACGTGGAGGTATGGGACAGAGAGCCGTCTAAGTGCTTATGGTGACACCTGCACATTGTAAATGAATTTTGTAGCAGCAAGTCAGTTCACGTTTGTGTGTGTCATTTTTAATGCATACATGAATCTGTTATTCATAGTTATTAACAATAAATTCAAAGGTTGTTTTTTCCAGTGTGTCTCAGTTAATGTCCAGGTGTGTCAACAACAACATGGATTTATTAATCGTGACCTCGTTTGAGTATGCAGGAAACATTGCTGTGTAGAAATCAGAACTGTCAGGTGCAGCATCGTTCCTGCTTTATTAGTTCTTACAAATAGCATCATTTTTGTAACACATTTAAACTTCTTGGACTGAATATGTCTGCTTCAAAGAGAATGTCAGGGCTGTGACGCGTACTCCCTGACACTGCACACTGCTACCTGTCTACCTGCTCAGCTAAAACAAATAAGGTAGCGTTTTCATCTCAGACTCAGAAACACTATTTTTATCATCACGCTGAGTAAGAAACAAAAAACAAGACTTTGATCTTATTGTGTGGGATTGTGTCCCAGCGTGTGTCGAGCAGACGGGCAGAGTCGGGACACGACGTCCTCCCGTCTTAGACTCTCAACATACTAAGTAATGAGCAGGAAAAGTTCTTCTGTTTAGACACAAACGTTTCAGCAGCACACGACTGATGTGCTACTTCTGTCTTTGCTTACCGCCTGACCTGTGGTCCATTACAGCCCAGCTTTGTGAGTGAAGTGACTGCTCCAGGAAGAAGTGCGTTAGACAGTGTGGAGGTGGCCTACGGACGCCAGGTGAGTCACCAATAGTCTAGTTATTTTGGTGTGAAAATTTCAGGTAAATGCACACAGCACATCAACATTCCTGTTTTATGCAAATTACCTTTCAGTGCATTCATATTGTGGCATTTTGTAAAGCAGGTTATTGTTACTGAAGCATATTTATATCAGGTTAACGATGCAAAATCTGAATACAAATGTTGCTATAAAGGAAATACTTTTTTAGTGCCGTGGCACTTTGGGGTTACTTAAATGAGTCGTGCTAATGCCTAATAATGCCTGTTATTAATTGCTTTTTCTTATATAATAAATATGTAGCTGCATAGAAGAAGAATAAATGTGTGTATTGTTTACATACTGGGATCTAATGAAGGGGAAAAGAAGGACATCAACAGAATGTATGTATGTGTTTTAATACCCGACAAAGCAAACCGCGTCGCAGACCTTGGGCATAATAATAACAGTAATAATAATAATCATCATCATCATCTCTAGCTGTGTTTTGTTAAAGACGTGTGTGGTCTGTAAAGCTGTCAGCCCGATCGTTTGGTTGAAACGGGGTTACAGCAAAGCCTGGAAGCTGCAGATCAAACATATGGATTAATTGTTCTGCAGAGGGGGCGCGTGTCCCCGCCCCAGCGCTCCACCCAGCATCATCCAGGCTGACCTTCTGTCGCTTCCACTCGCTGCACCACAGAGCACATTTTATTACTTCGACCATGTGTCGACACATTGCGTGTGGCGTCGTTTGTCTGATTTTCGTGATCCTCTTTGACGACCTCATGAACATTTTGATACTTTTCGTGCTGTTTTTTATTGTGAACCATTTCACTCGATGGTCGTAAAAAAAAAAAAAAAACAGTTCATTTTTAACTGGAGGCTAAATTTATATATGAAAGTTTTGACATTTCCTTATAAAATGAACATTTAACAGTTTGTGGACCTACCTCCGTTTTTTTCTCCGTCAGATCTACATTTTCAATGAGAAGATAGTGAACGGGCACATTCAGCCTAATCTGGGAGATTTATGTGCTTCAGTAGCAGAAAGCCTGGACGACAAGGTAGGAACGCTGATCTCTCACTGATGTATCAGCCTGAAGTTACTTGTTACTGTCAGATGTAACAGATTACTCGGTATGAATGCACCTTTCTTTCTTTCTCTTTCCTCCAGAACGTATCAGAGTTGTGGCTGATGGTGAAGCAGATGACAGACGTGTTGTTGGTTCCAGCCAAAGACACTCTGAAGAGTCGCACGAGTGTTGAAATGCAAATGGCCTTTGTACGCCAGGCACTTGCTTTCCTTGAGAACAGGTAGCCGGTCCTGTTTGTTTGTGTGCACTGGATATACAGTACTCTGAAATTAAGCCAGAATTACCCATAAATATGAATTCCATCTTTCCCAGTTATAAAAACTACACCATGGTGACCGTCTTTGGGAACCTCCATCAGGCCCAACTAGGAGGGGTGCCTGGAACATACCAGCTAGTCCGCAGCTTCCTTAACATCAAGCTACCAGGGCCTCTGCCTGGCATGCAGGTACCACACTGTATACACTGGCTAATAAAGAAAGCCTGCAACACGTAGCTTTGTATAACTTTCCTACAGGCCTCGTCGCTTTATCAAAATTGCATTGGATTGCATTTTTATTATTTCCACTCCAGTTGTTACCTGAATAATCTTTACCACTCATTTGCTTTCCTAACTCTGGCAGTAATACTGTCTGTGCAGGGTGACCCAGACTTGGTGCATGAGTACCTAATCAGAATAATCTGATGGGCTGATCAGAAATGTCATTTATATTTAAGAGTTTATCTTTTCTTTGGCATTCATGTAGTTGGTCATGCACACCTGTGGTCTAAAAGCCAGCGACTGATAGGTGCAGACGGTTTAATTTCCCACAGTTGCTTCACTGATTCTTGATGAGTCTGTGTGGCTGACGGGTCACATCTGCCTGTGAGGTTTGGATCTTGCCCTTGATGCAGTCCAAAGCTCCGACCATCTGAAGAATTTAGCCGTGGCTAAAAAATAAATAAATAGAAAATACGACCACTCTGTTCAATTTGCACAATAGGACGGTGAGATAGAAGGCCACCCAGTGTGGGCTGTGATCTACTACTGCCTGCGCTGTGGCGACCTGAATGCAGCCATGCAGGTGGTGAACAGAATGCAACATCAGCTGGGAGATTTCAAGACCTGGTTTCAGGAATACATGAACAGTCCTGACAGACGGTGAGCTCCTCTCGGCTTATTCTCATCCTCTGCACACAGAGAAGTCCTGAAGGTCAAACCAGTCTTATCGCGCTTCCCGTTTTATCTGTTTTTCCTCTTTAGACTTTCCCCGACTTCAGAGAACAAGCTTCGCTTGCACTACCGCAGAGTGCTGAGAAACTGTGCCGATCCATACAAGAGAGCTGTCTACTGCATGATTGGGAAATGTGACATCAATGACAACCACGGAGAGATAGCAGACAAGACTGAGGACTACCTCTGGCTTAAGGTACCGTTCCCTTGGTTTGCTGTTTTTGGGTTAAAGGCACAATTTCCAGATCCTGGTCGGTTAGAGATCATCGTCCCAGTTTGATATCTCTGGGCTGTGCTGCTCTTTTACGTAATGTGCGTCGCGTTGTGTCCCCGCAGCTGAACCAGGTGTGTTTCGATGATGACGGCAGCAGCTCTCCTCAGGACAGACTCACCCTGCCACAGCTACAGAAACAGCTGCTGGAAGACTATGGTAGGGGACTGAAATTCTCCTTCAGCTCTCGAAATAACTACAAATATATTAACTTTAGTTTCCTGAGAATTGCGGTGCATCACATTGCCTCTCCACCTTCCTCTTCTTCCATTATCTCTTTCCCCGTAGCACAGAGGAACAAGCACAGGCTTGTACAGCCGAGCTGTTTGCACCTCGCAGGATGCAGATTTTATTTGGGTTACTGTTTGCTCTTTGCCTCTCATGCTGGGGATTGTTATGAGACTGCATCCATGTTTGTGGGGACACGTAGAGCGCAGGGTGACGGCATGCATACGGACGATCAGTCCCTCGTAAGGAGCGAGTCGTCTGAGAAACAAAATCTTACATTAAACTTGAGTCAGTTAAACCCTTTTTCCCATAAGTACATCAAAACGAATTTCCTTTAGTGCTGGTTTGGTTTAAGCCGTTAAAATGTTCAAACAGATATATTAGCGATGGTGTGAGCACCTCTGTGCACTCAATGCAACAACAAAATAACCTAAAGAGTCGAGGTGCACAACCTGTAATGTGTGTGTGCTGGTGACGAATCACAACATGGCAGAAAGTGTTTTACATGGAACGCTTCAGGATTTCCTTCATCGGGTGATTATTGTTGCCAGCATCTCGTTGTGTTCTTATGTCAGATTATGTCAATTTTTAAAACATCATATAGATATTAAATCCTGTTGCCCCATGCTAAATATCTGAGGAGCAGCAAAGAAGATACAAATTTCCCTCTAAAGTTTCCTTCAGTAACATCAGTGATTGTTAAAGAGAACTGATTCATTTTCCTGTGTAACTAAACGCTCTATGAATATTTCAACTATTTTCCTGGACATGAATATTCTTCCTTCTCTTTGCTGTATCAACAGCTCTAAATACTACCCTCCCCATAAGCCTCAGCAGCTGTTGCCATGGACAACGAGCCAAGTGTGACTCAGAGCTTTGTCATAGTATGCAGGAACAAAAGTTCACGAGTCTGTTTGTGAATTGATTTCTTTTCTGTAACCTGCTAAATGTGGAAATAGCAGCAGTCATTCATCTTTGTGCTTATGATCATGCCGGGAGACTTTCCTGCTTTGGAAGCGCGACAGCTACCTGCATCAAATTAACCAACACCTACCACCCCATCTCCACAGGCCTTATCAAACACCGTCAGCAAAGCTCCTCAGCTTAAAGCAGGGAGAAATGAAAATGGGTCAAACGCCGTTAAGAGTCCCCGAAACAAACTGGGTCGTGTTTATGTCTCACCAGAATTAATATTACAGCAAGAGACTCGGGGCACATTTTGGGGCATTCGTGGTGTTGCACATGTAGTTGTATACCAGAAAGCTGAGAGGAGCCTTAAAGAGAGAGCTGTAGGTCAGCTGCCTCATGCGTGTAAACAGGCGCCATCGGACAGGCTTTGATTCTTCATCCAAAATCGATTTAAAGTAAGACTTCCCACTTAAACACCCGCATGTCCGGGACACAAGTGCGAGGGCACGAGGAGGCCTTCCCTCCCACAGATGGACAAAAGCACAGCTTTCTCCCTTGGGTGTTGCCTTCTCCAGGCTGATCCTGCACTGTTCAGATAAGACTCGGAGCTCTCTCTCTGTCCATCTCCCATTTTCCCTCTCCCGCCCTCGCTGCTCGGTGGGAAGCACAGCCCGAAGCCTCGTTCTGTTTTCTCTCTCTCTGCCACTCGCCTCCCTCTGTCGTCTGGCACAGCGTTCCTCGTTGTCCTCCATCTTGCTTCACAGCAGGACGCGAAGCCCAAAACCCATCTTCATTTCTCTCACACACTGCCGGTGCCGGGCTCGTCTGTTTTCCTGCATCCCTGTCCTCTATTATCCCCGTCGTCATCCCTCCTTCCTCCCACTGATTTTTGTCCTCTTTCACATTCTTTGCAGTGCATTTCTTCTTTCTCTTTTCTTGTTTGCGCGCCCGGCTGCAGCACTCTCCCCCCTCTCCCCCCTCTCACACCCACACTCCTATCTCTCCCCTTTGTCCTTTTTATTCCCTTCATCTCCCCCCTCTCTCTCCTCCTCTCTCTCTCGCTCTCCCGTTTTGAACTAAAACGCTGGAAGTCTGAGATAAGGCTGTAAAATGGCTGACATGGTCCACCCTGCTCTCCTCCTCAAACTTTCAGCCAACAAGAGGATTAGGAATTATAATTAAAAAGTAAACTTGATGACTAAGTACCTGCACTCAAAAAAACGTCTTTAAATTTCTCCTCCCATGTTTAAAAAGGGAAAAAACTGGACGTGGCCATGTGCACACCTCTGTGAAGCTCACAGCGTTAACACCCACACAGGTGACTTCCATCCATCTCAGCAGAGTGATTGGAAACGCTCATTTGTGCTTAAAGTAAACAGTAAGACTGAGAGTATTTTAAGATTGTGCATATTATTTATGGTATTGTGTTATTATCGTTTACAAAATCACGACTTGAAGCGAGACTTGCGTGTCGTTTATCGTGGTCGTTTTCTTTCCTATGAAAATAAAACTCGTGCTCTTCGGGGCTCTTGGCAGCGTCCTGTGTGCAAACTGCATCCATGTGGATAATAAACCCGTGTGAGCAGTGCGACCTGTTTCCTGCTGAACTCATTTGCAGGTTTTGGTCACAGACACTTGATTTTCCCACGTTCCATCTTTATCCCGCCTTTTCTCTGCAGGAGAGTCCCATTTTTCTGCGAGCCAGCAGCCCTTCCTGTATTTCCAGGTGTTGTTCCTGACAGCTCAGTTTGAGGCGGCGGTGGCTTTCTTGTTTCGGGTCGAGCGACTCAGGAGTCACGCCGTGCACGTGGCGTTGGTCCTGTATGAGCTACGGCTGCTGCTGAAGTCCACTGGTCAAAGCGCTCAGCTACGTGAGTATCACCTTTATTTTGTAGGGTAATGCACATGCATATTTTATTTCCTGTCGATCTCACTGATCACATCCTCTCCGCAGTGAGCCAGGAGCCCGGTGACCCTCCCATGGTGCGTCGGCTGAATTTTATCCGCCTGCTCATGCTCTACACTCGCAAGTTTGAGTCCACGGATCCACGTGAAGCGCTGCAGTATTTCTACTTCCTGCGGTAACACATTTTCTCGCCCTGCACTACACACGTGATAAAGGATGATGATCATTGTATAGCTCTAAGTTTAAATTCATGTTTCATGTTTTCTTTTTTGCAGCAATGAAAAAGACAACCAGGGCGAGAACATGTTCATGCGCTGTGTCAGTGAACTTGTTATTGAGAGTCGAGAGGTGGGCGTCCCGTTTTCTCTGCGATCAAACGTTAGCACAGTTAATACAGAATGACTGAATAGGTTTGCACTGGTGACAGATGAGCTGATGTTTAACATCTTGGTTTCTTTAGACGATCAGAGCAGAGCTGGTTCACTGTGCTTCCTGCATGATTCCCAGTGTCGTCCCTGTTAAATAGGGAGTGGCTCTAAAACAGAGCTCATCTGTTTAAAAAACACTTAAAGAATATGAAAAATAGGTATATGTTAAAGCAATGTTTGACAAATGTTTGTAATAAAAAAAGAACAAATGTGAGGAGCATGGAGTGAATTTTAGATTCAGAACAATGTGTTGCTCTCTCTGGTTTTAATTACAGATCTCTCACCTGGAAAACAAGTTTATATGTAAAATTTGAGGATGTTGGATTCATTTATTTATTGTCATGTGGTGATTTTTACTTTGTCCGTTTTTTAGTTCGACATGCTTTTGGGGCGATTGGAGAAGGACGGCAGTAGGAAGGTAGGACGATGGACATGTGGTCGATCTCTTTATCGCTCAGTCTCATCTCGTCGATGGTTATTTCTATAACCTGACCGTGCCTCCCTCACCTACTGTCTACCCATGTCTTCCTCATCTTGTTTTGAATTTGTCTTCCCTGTCACTCTTTGTGTGTGGGGGGGTTCAGAAGTCTTCCTTTGGCACATGTCCCACGTCTCAACACGCCCCGTTTAGCAACGCTCGGTTCTGCTGTCAGGATCGTCCCACTCACGACTGACGATGTTAAATGCGTCACGGCGCGTCATTAGACGTGCAGCTTCATGCTGTCCGATCGAGGGCCGTTCTTTATAACTGCTTACTTAAAAATATGCATCGACTTATTTTGATGGACAGTCAGACTTTAAGGACGGGTTTTGTTTTATGTTTTAGTAACACAATATAACAGAATGCACATTATTACTGTCAGAACTGCACCGCCCTCAGCCTCACGCCAGTCTCCTCTCCTGTCTAGCCCGGAGTCATAGATAAGTTTGCTGGGGACACCAGAGCTATCATCAGTAGAGTGGCTCTGGAGGCCGAGAACAAAGGTTTGTTTGAGGAGGCGGTCAAACTCTACGAGCTGGCCAAGGTGAGCAGACCGTGCGCTGCGCAGTATCTCTGCAGAGCTGTCGCTTTGGGATTCTTTCACTTTACATGTGTCTCTGCGTAGAACCCAGATAAGGTGCTGGAGCTGATGAATCGGCTCCTGAGTCCGGTCATCGCCCAGGTCAGCGCGCCTCAGTCCAACAAGGAGAGGCTAAAAAACACTGCCGTAGCCATCGCCGAAAGGTAAGCACATGGACACGCCATGCGCTGGTCATAATCTACCATGCACCTCCGTAACCTTTTATTTTCCCTCTGCAGGTATCGCTCTCAGGGCGTAGCAGGAGATAAGTCGGTCGACAGTACCTTCTACCTGCTCTTAGACCTGATGACGTTCTTCGACGAGTACCACGCGGGGCACGTCGACAGAGCTTATGATGTGAGTGCAGCTCTGAAAATGAACCCAGAGGTTAAATGAACAAAGACAGACATGAAGGGAGACGCACACAGCTTCGTCACACTAACGCGATCTCTGTCTCTCTGTCAGGTGATGGAGCGCTTAAAGCTTCTTCCGCTCAGTCAGGACAGCGTGGAGGAGAGAGTGGCGGCTTTCAGGAACTTCAGTGATGAGGTGTCGACTCTGTTCTGGACACCAGACGCAAAACCGATGCTCAGTCTTTATATGGACTGCACTTCTCTGCTTTCTCTTTATTTAAACGTCGTTTTGTTCCTCCAGGTGCGTCACAACCTGTCTGAGGTGCTGTTGGCCACCATGAACATCCTCTACACACAGTACAAACGCCTGAAGGGGGCACCAGCCGGCACACCAGGACGACCACAGAGGACCATGGAGGACAGAGACACGGTGAGGAAATAAGCACAGCACTAAAGACGTGTGTTTATAGGTAGATCTGAACATAACGCATTATATTTTTATATAAAGATCCCTTTAGTTTAAATATCTGAGCTAATAGGTGTACATTTAGTGGTAAACTGAATATATTCACTTACATGTAAGATAACATTTTTGGCAGAATTTCTCGTTCGTCCCTTGTCAGCATGTCTCTGTCGCTCCTGTGGATTCTACCTTTTCACTTCTACTTACATCAGACATAGAAAGCCTGGATGACCCAGAAGGTTGCTGACTACAGCAGAAGGATTTTAGGTTGTGTGGAGCCGGCTGGTGCAAAGAGAGCCCGTCTATGCCCAGCTTGCTTGTTGTTAAATAAATATTCTGTCTCACTGATGCGTTATGTTAACGCGCCATCTCTTCTCTGAACAGCAACTACGCGGTCAGGCCAGAGCCTTGATCACCTTCGCTGGCATGATTCCCTATAACATGGCCGGGGACACCAACGCGAGACTGGTGCAGATGGAGTTACTGATGAACTGAGACTCTCTCTCTCTCACACACACACACACACGCACGATGACCAGAAACCTCTGGGCTTTTGAAGACCGGCTCATTCACACGCGTTCGTCATCATGTTAAGAGATACGTTGGTTTTTTCGCTCATGTGAAATCCCGTCAGTCTGTTGTTTTTGTTATTTCCATTGTCTTGTTTCATATTTGTATCTGTGATGATTTGGAATAAAAAGTTTGCTTTTCATTCGTCTTTTTTGTTTTGAAACATTTTATGTTCCGTTACATTTTCTTCCTTTTTTTCCTCGTTTTGCTTCATTTTATTTCAGTGCTACTGTCAAAGTTGTGAAAATGTTATAATATGTGTTTAATACAAGTTTTCAGTTTTATATGGGAGCCATTACATGCACGCTGGAGCACATTAGTCATCACGCACCTATATTAACTTGCACAAAGGAAAAACTGGAGACTACATCCTGAGAGTGAACTCGTCTAAAGAAGCTGCATACGCTTTTTTTTTTTTAACCCAACAAACTCGAAATGCCCGATGTCCCTCCTGGGGGAATAAATAAGGTGAAATCTAATTGAATCGTCTCCCTGGGAAACAAAACGAGCCCGTTCCTCTCAGCCTTACGCAGTCCCGAGTGTCGCAGGCCATAGCCGTGCCGTTTCCACAGGCTGTGGAGCGCTATCTGTGACACGTCCTGTCCCCTGGCAGATGGTTGGTTGGCTAGAGCTCAGCTATCGGACTTGGGGGGATATTTCTGTCTCTATCAGAGGGGAAATCAGTGGAACAAAAGGAGACATATTTTACCGCATGCTGCAGGGCGAGTGCGTCCTCGTGGTGTTCGTGCCTTGTGCGTATTTTCAAAGGAAAGGAGGTCGTCTTAAAATATTTTATTAGTAAAAAACAAACTAGTTTTTAACCAAAAATGTGGACGTTGTTTAACTTTGTGATACGTTTGTATGTAAAGTTCCTTCAAATCGTTTTTTTAGGGCTTCTGTCACCACGATTTTGTGCTATGCGCACCGTAATCGCCCGGACATGCATTTAGAGCAGCATATCAACCACTGCTGCCTTTGTAATCTACCTGAACTGAGACCATTGCAAGCACCTCCTGGAACGCCCTGTCAAACATTCAGCAGCACAGCCAGACGTCGCTTGAGGTTTGCTAGAAAAACTGGCCCTCCATCTCCTCTGCTAAGTTTGTGGCCCACACTCTGTGTCCTTCAGTCTGGCCTGAGAGAACACAGATGGAGGCTCATTCTGTCTCTGCTGCTCCACATAACTGTGCAGACAAGTCGGGATCATTCGTGGTCACAAACACAGCTGAGCTGAACGGTAAAGGAGGTCCACGCTGTTGTGCTCGAGCGTCTTTTTGTCTCACCTTTGCATTCCTTATGTTTTTCTGCTTACGTCGTCGTTAGAGCGGTTTTGTCCTCAGTCCTAGCATGACACAGAAAGAAGACTTGGATGGTATCATGTTTGAGTGTTTATGACTCGATCTCAGCTCGGCACCAATTCTAAATTGACGTTTTTATTGGGCGGTGCAGTCTGTCTCAGGAAAATGCTCGTGTTTTAAGAGCTCCATCACCCGAAGATCTGCCTCTCAGGTGTGTGTGCCGCAGCTGGTGTTGTGAATCAGGCCGATGACACACACCTCTTATAATCCGGCTATTTCACAACACCAGGGTGGCCCTGCACCGCTTCCGACGAGACGAGGACCCTCTGCGTACTGCTGAGGTTCGTCAGCCAAACGAAGCAGAGCTGGGATAACTCAGTCTTCAGTCCTACAATGATCATTTGTGTACTTTAAAAAGGAAAAATTATGAACGTGTCAGTTAAATCTGCCGAGATCATTTTTTCTTTTTCAGTTACTTTAGTCAAATTTACTCTGATATCAGGTGTACATCTGTTTGATGAAATCTTATATAAACTCAACGCTTTAAGCTGTAAAGCATAAGCTTCCCTCTTTGGTCCATTAATAAAGAATATACCATATGTTTTCTGTTCTCTTTGACTGAGATTATAGCCAAAAAAAAACACAGTGAGAACATGACCACAAAATCTCAGTAAATTGTATTACCTATTACAGCTAGCGCGGGAAATGGGCATCAAAACACAGAAAAGATCATTTCAAATGTTAAGGTTTCGTTGAAGCAGTTTATTTTAGTTTTCCTCGCCACAGAAGTGCTTGCAAAGACAAGAGAACACATGCCTACGTTGTAAATCTAAAGATAATTACCAACAGTGTAAAAAGAGGACATCTTTGTACTCCAACAGTATTTCATCTTAAACCAAAATGTGACATGTGCGGAGCCATTATTTATCAGTAATCTAAAAATCTTTAGCCTCTGCTCTTTGCTGGATTTCAGCTGATTTTTCCTCAGAGGATTGTAACATTTTCATGTAGCATCTACTCAACTTAGCAAAACTGAAGATTGGAATAATAAAATGAATTCTACAGCTCTGAACAACCAGAGACAAAGAACCTGTTCCTCGGTCCTGTTCGTGCCTCTGCAGCAGAGAAGAGAGGCCTGGCCAGTGATGCCTGAGAGTATGGACCCAGCCACGGGGTGTGACGAGTTGGAACAGAAGGAAATGCACTGACCCACTTTGGCTTCCCTGGAGACACAGATATTTCCAACCACGGGCCCATCGTGCAGGAGGCCCACACTGTTTTGACCTGCTGACACTAAAACCTCCTGTACCCACAGTGGCCCAAATATGGAATCAAAGTGGTTTTAGTGATTTTCCAGTGTCCAGATGCATCTGGCTCAAAGTTTGTAGTTTAGTGGAGAGCCGAGCTTTAAGTCACGTGAGTGCTGCGGCGCTTTTATTCATACTGTAAACGGTGATGGAGATGACAAAGCACGGAAGTATTTTGAGGTGGCAATAGCGACCTCTGCTGGAAACCTCTTGATATATAAAACAATTTATCAGCACATCCACGAAAGGAATTTAAAAAAAAAAAAAAAAAAGATGTTTGTGTTGTTTTACCTCTTTTTATTTTCGTTCCCGTTCTTTTAAGGGAAACCGTGAACTATAAAAAGTAAATATAATTAATTATCAGAATATTATTTATGTTAATCAATAAAACGCAGCAGATCGACGTGGTGTGGCTGCTCGAGTGCTCAGAAATGGCACCAAACTTTTATTTTATTTGATATTTTAAACATGACATATTTAGCCGAATTAATTCTCCGGGTTCAAACAGCGGGGTTAAAGCTCCAAAACCCTCCACGGGAAAACACAGCAGGTGTGCCTGATTGGAGACCGGCAGGTGAAGTAACGACAGAGCGGAGAAGAACGTCTCGTTTGACTGCAAATATTACAATAACTCCAGCGTATCCTGCATATACCCACATATCGTTACTGCAATGAGCTTAACGGGCTTGAAGGTAGGCCCGGGCAAAACATTCAAATCTTTATTGTCTTCTAGTGTAAAAAAAAAAAAAAGAAAAAAAGAAAAGAAAGATGGATAAAAAAGAGTAAAAGCGGAAATATCCTTCCTTTAAAATAGCTTCCCGTGGCTCTGCTGCTTTTCCTCGGGTTCGCGTTGGACAGGGTTGAGGGTAAGAAGATTAAAAAAAAACTGTGAGATGTGTTTCAGCGTGGAGATTTATCAAGTTCGTTTACTGTGTCCTTTCTAAGGAATCTGCCGTGTGGAGCATTGCACTGACACCACAAGATGCGTCCTGTCTAAAGACCAGAGGAGCTGCAAATGTGCTGTCGGCTTTTATGCCGACAAGTGTGACCGAAGTAGGCTCTCGTGTCTTTTCTTACTTTTATTTTAATGCATGTCATTATCAGTTTTGTCAAAGAGAAACTGAATGCACCCCAGGATTATGCTGAGTTGGGCTGATTCTGTTTAGGGCATTTGAATTGGTGATTAAATCATTACAAGTACAAAAATGTGTATTTGTCTAAGATCAGCATAAAGACTTCTCAGATTGATGCCGGTGCTAATATCTCTTAGAATATTATTTAAAAGCTTGTCATTGTGAAAAATGAGTTTTCCAATCATGCATTTGGTTTGTGACAGCATGCATTTAACTGCACTGACACTGTTCTGCAAGTCATCTTACACCCACTTCCTTGTGATGTGGGGCTTCCATGTCTCCTTCCAACATAAATGTCTAGTGTTTTTTATTTTTGGGGGGAGGGCAGCCCATGACAGTCCAATTTCACACACAGGTGTGTTTGGGCTCATTATCCTACTGCTGTAGTATGAATCCTTGTCCACAAACGAGCTAACCAGAGGGTAGAGTGTGTCTCTGAAGAACGAATAACTTATGAGTAGCCAAAACGAGCCCAGATTTAAACATTTCCACCACCACGGTTCTTCTGTTTTCTGCTTCTCCATCTGTTACTGCCACAAACTTGGATCCCCCCTCCCTGGTTCTTCTACTTTAAAATGCTGATATGCAACAACCCACTCACAGCTTTCTCCTGACTGGTGTAGATGCTTCTTTTCCTGACAGCATTTTTAACGGTGCTTTTCCTGATCAGAGGCTTGTTTTCTTATTTAGCAAATTCAGTATCTGCGAAGTTTCTTGCCGTCTCATTCAGCAAAGCCTGATGTTAATTGAGTAATCTAATCTTCTGAAGGTGTGCTCATTTTTACTTAGTGTTTTAGGGTACTGCGTACTGGCCCCTAAGAAATCTTCAGTCTAATTATGGTTTGATGTGGAAGAACTTTTTCCTAATTTTCTGCTAGAAACTTGAGGTATAGTAATATTTGTAACTAGCAAACAATGACAGGGCTGACTGTTATCTCACGTGCTTCAAGAGGTGGGATATAACCCTGGTTATTACAGTTAACTAAAGCTTGGTGTAAGAAGACATTTAAACTAACTGCAATAAAAACTAGAGCTTTAAAAATGATGAGAAGTAAAATGAAAACGATGGAATAAAAATTGCAGTTCATCCGGGCCTTTTAGACAGCTGATCTGATATGTCATCTTGTGTATGCAGTGTTTTCTAATATTGTCTAATGGAAGGTTGTATAATGTGAAAAGTATTGGTCCTAGCACAGAACCTTGTGGGACTCCATGGCTAACTTTTGTGTGTGCGACAGGCTTCTCAGATAGATGTCATTCAACAACTGTGAGCAATTTCCTTTAATACCACACGTGTGTGTTTATTTTAGAGACTCACTGACGTTTGCTTCTTACAGATGCACACCTCAAGGTTATGTGTGGTAAAGACCACGTAGCAATCAGAGCAGCAGAAGCTTTCTTCGAGTATCACGGCGTGCCACTGGAGTCCCTTCACTTGCCAAACAAATCTTGTGGCGCTAAGAGAGAGCATATCGACGGCGTCCCGTACTATGTGTTCAGGGTTTCCAAACACAAATACGTGACCTGTGGAGGTCTGCCGTTTGAGGTGCAGCTCGAGCACAATCCATTTAATGTCTATGTCAGCGTAGAAGAAAATGAGCATCTCAATGTTTTCTTTCTTCTATTGTCCTCTTACAGAAAAATTTAACTCACATCTGGTTTTCCCTGAGTGTGAGGTCAGACCCTCGGGTTACTGGAAACATTGTTAGAGATCCAGTTATCAGGATGGATTTCACGTGCGTGTATCCATTCATCAGAAGAGTCAGTCTGCCTTTTTCAGTTTCACCAATCTCCAGGTGAGGGGAAAAAATATACCAATATTTTCCATTCATGGTACTTCACATTTTATTTAAGCTGCCTTTGTGAGCATTGTAATAAGTCTGTTCTGTTCAACTGATGGACCTCTGAAACCCGCCTGCTGAAATCTTTGCAATGAGTGAATGACTTTCTATCCACTGAGTATTCAGAGCCACCAAACGACCCGTCTTTCTTGGCTTTCTTCTGTTTCTGTCCAGCGAGACGGTGATGCGAGTAGAGGAACTTGAAGCCAAGATACGGATGATGCTGTACACAGACCACACTTACACTAAACCTTACACGAGCTCTCCAACCATTGAACTCCGAGACAAGGTGGGTTAAGATTTTAACCAGTCACAGATGAGACGGATGCTTTGACACAAGGCTGGATTTTTGGTTCTTTGAAGCAGGTTTCAACTTCACCTGGGGCCTGTAATCGATTAATAGGATTTTGTTCATATCTGATGGCAACAAGTAGAAGGCTTTAGTGCTAAAATCAGTCTGTTTGATACAGAGAACTACAGATGCTGAGCACTGTTGCCCTCCTGACCACGGTCTGACTCATGATGCCAGCTGGAATGGTGGTGCCATTTTCCAAGACTGTTGGGTGGTGGTTTTGTAAATGCTGATCTGTTATCTTGGACAGAACCTGCCCAAGAGCAATGTGATTATGCACAGGTTACAATGCTGATATATGCTGAATAGCCCTTTACTGTCATTGTACATGTACAACAGAATTGTGGGTGCTCCACACCAACGGTGCCAGAATACAATATAGATGGTAGAAAACAGGAATAAATGGCAAACATGGAAATGTATCCGTGGTTGGGCTCACCTCTGATGCAGATGAGACGGCGTACAGGGCGGAGGTAGAGAACCTGTCCCGCTGGTGTTTAGAAAATAACCTGAAGCTGAACGTCCTTAAAACAAAAAAACTCATAATGGACTTCAGGAGGCACAGACAGGTCCCATTATAAGTGGTGGAATCTGTCTCCACCTTCAGGTTTCTGGGCACCCACGTCTCCTTCCATCTCACCTGGACCCACAACACCAACGCCCTGGTAAAGGGGGTAGGTGGTGTGCAGGGGTCGCCTCAAACTGAGCAAAGAAGGTGTTGAGCTCCTCTGTGAGTTTAAGGCTGCTGACGGGGGGGCGGCTCTATGAAAAATTACGTTTGACAGTCATAAAATCTTTGCACGAACAAGGTGATTCCCAAAGGGCTGTTTACTGGAACGTTTGCACGTCTTGGCGTGGTGTGTACTGAAGTGGGAGACACAGCGAGGTGGCCGGGCTAAAAGAAAAATATCTGCAGCAGATGAACAATACATGAAAGTCATGTCCTTAACAAATGGGGGGGAAAAATATCCAGTGAAGACCTGAGAGAAGCATCTGGCTCTTCAGCTGAGTGATTCATGAACTGTTTACTGAAGCCTCTTTAAAAATGGTCTCAGTGGTAGAGCGGCTGTCATGAAGGCATTTACAAGGGAGGGAAAAGCTGAGGTGTGCCAAAGTGCATGAGAACGGTAGCAACAGGCGTCGTGGAGTGATGTATCCAAATATCATCAGTATCTACGGACGAGGTCAGGCGAGCAGCACACCAGGATGTCTAAAGTCATCTGTAAAGCACGGAGGCTCTGTCATGGTTTGGGTTTCAGTAGTGTTGATGATCTTGTCAAAGTTGTTAGCGATATGAAAAGTACCATCAGATTTGCAATATCGTTTGAAAAGCTTGTGATTGGCAGCAGCGCCATTTTTCAACATGAACACGAATCCAAAGACGCTGCAAAGGCAGTGAAAGTATACATGGTTAGTTGGTGATTGGCCTCCAGATCTAAACATTACTGAAGCAATGGAACAAAAGGCAGCCAACATCCAAAGAAGCGCTCTGAATGTCCTTGAAGAAGGTTGGTTGAACAATGACGATGTAGAAACTCTCTCTTTGCCTCAAATGTTTCCATTTATGTTTGCACTTTTCAATAAATCTGTCCTATTTTCCTAACAAAATATCAAGAAATGAGAGGTTGCTCAAGGCTTTTGGACAAAAACCATATTTATGGTCATCCACACCTCACCTGCTGTGGCTCTGTTGTCCACAACTGGTTCCCAGCACAGAGTTCGAGAACCACATGTTTGACCGTTCAGGCTCTGTGTGGTGCAGGCTAAATGCTGAAAATGAGGTTTAAAGGGACGAAACTTTTACCCGAGTTTATGCTCGGAGTGAAATTAGTCCCAGCTAATGTTCTACACACTGATGGTGGCTTTGACTTTGTGAGCACGCACTCCCATTAGAGATGACCTCACTGGGATTAGCAGGTCAATCCTTTCTCTGCCCTCAAAGAATCAAATTAGAAGATTGGGAATTTTGACATTTATTCTTAGAAAATCATCTTGGTTTAAGTGCCTTCTGAAGAACCAAATATTAATTAAAAGTGAATTGTTTTGTATTTTGCACAGGTGTATGTCGAGGTTACAATGATGGAGCCTGCAGATTTATTTCTGCTCCGAGTAAACGAGTGTTGGGCCACACAGTATCCCCAGCCGAACTCTACAGAGGGATCTGTTCACTTTCTGCTGCAGAATGGGTCAGAACTTCTCTTTTTGTTGTTTTTGGCACATGAACTATGAACTCCTCACATCCAGTGGCTTCTCTCATCACAGGTGTGTGAAGGACCAAACGGTTTCCTTCCTTAATATAACCGAGGGACAGTCTGGACGTAATGGGCAGAACTCCACCGTCCGCTACAGCTTCGACATGTTTCGCTTCACAGCAGATCCCCATGACCTCTACCTGCACTGCACCGTGCAGCTGTGTGAACTGGACGACCACGAGTCCTGCATTCCTGTGAGCTGCTATTATCATTGAGAGTGATTTAGGAGTGTGTGGACAAGATGAAGTGCATCATTTTTACCGTCTCATCATCTTTGACTTTCCTCAGTAAAGCGTCATTCTTTTTCAGAATTGTAACTCGATCAGTAAGAGAGAAGCAGTGAGAGCAGACCCCGATCAGGGTCTCCTCACCTATGGACCCATCAGGATTGAAGTACCAGACAGATCTCAGTCCAGTAAGCTCCTGTTTCTGTATTAATCTTTACTCTCTGCCTGCTGCTCCTGTACCATCAGCAGGTTTCTGCTAGTGAGAAACGTGTTCCTTTATTCTCTTTAAATTTCACATTTGTTTCAGGCGTACTGTTGGCGGTGGTGCTGCCCGTAGCAGCTGTGTGGACTCTCGGCTTCTTCCTCATCATCCTCATCACTGTGGCCAAGGCTTGCAGAAAGAGGCTAGTGAAAATAGAGGAGCACTGATGACAATGCTGCTGCTCTTGGCAGCACAAATAAAACATTAAAATGTGCATATATCCTTTTTATTCTGTCTTGGTATTTTTTTTCCCCTTTGTTTTATTTTATGACGACCATAACGAGTGTTATTTATCACAGCAGACTGTGGATGTCAACTGAGCAAAAACGGGGCTACAGAAGTTGCGAGGAACTGGTGACCTTTTACTCTTAAATAAAGCAAAAATCAAGTTTCATTTTAGATCTAAGATGATCCCTCGTGAGCCCAAAAGAGATTAAAACAGATTAATAATGTATGTTATATTTGCAAAACTTAAGATCCAGACACCTGTGGGCTCATCATTAACAAAAGGAACTAAGCTTATGGCAAGTTTGTAAACTGGAGGGGTGAGTGTTGTTAGGAAAGCTTAATATTAGTAATGCAATATTAGATATTTCACGATATCTAATATTTTCTCCCTAACTTGATTAATGAAGGCAGCAAAGTTTGTGGAGAGATGAAATTAAACTGTCCTGTTAAATGCAGTAGCTTTAAATATCTGTGACGTCACTGCGCGTCACTCTTTAGTGTCTGTGGAAATTGTTTTTGTTAAAGAAAAAGCGGATTTTAATCGTTTTATTTTGAGCACTTTAAATAACACTTTTTACTTTTTTGTGCTGCTGTTGCAGCCAAATTTCACCTTGTGGGACAATTAAAGGATTATTCTGTTCTAACACGATGAAGAGTTTTATATACAGTTTAATAAATGGCTGTGGTCACGTGGACCTGCTGCAGTGTCCCATTAACAGCAGCAGATGGCAGTCTGACCATTACCTTATGTGGCCTTTTGTTGGGGTCAAGTTTATTGAGACCATGAGAGGGGGAGGTCTTAACAGGAAATCAGATATTTTATCGCGGATTCTTTTGTCCGATGATGGGCTCAGGCATGCTGCGCGGTTAAAACGCAAAGAAGTCGATTTCTGCTACGGGGAAAAGTGGTGAAGTAACAGTTTCTCCCTCGGGTTGTTTTTTTTGGGGGGGGTTACTGCGGTTTTTGCAGTAACCCCAGAAACAGCGCAACAAGTACTTTACTTTTCATGCGCTCATTTCGGGGTCGGACGTTGAAGTTGTGAGACTTTCAGCTGGATTTCTCTCTGAATCCTCAGCTGCCGATCAGCCATTGTGACCGTCAGAAAGGGGCAAGGACTTCTGCTGCATCAGCTCTGTATGAGGACACAAACACTTGGATGCTCCGTGAGGGAAGCTGTCCCAGATCCACTGAGAATGGAGTAGAAACACTTTGATTTTCTCTGGGTTTTAAATTTGCCTCAAGTTTCTCAGCTTAACAATAATGGCCCGATAGGGAAGAGAATAAACCCTGCAGCTTTTTTCCTGTGCGCATCTGCTTGTCGGAGGAAGCTGCTTGGTTTGATATTTACCACTCAAGTCTTTGCGCCCGAGGGAAGGATGACATCCCAACAAACCTGGGCTCAGATCATCATCACGTCCGCGTCTTTACTCTCCCTGGTCTTGTGCAGCGCGGTGCCGGATGACCCAGAGGAAGAACACTTCAGCGCCGAGGTACGCTGAAGGCTCCGTACGGGAGAGACTGCCATGTTGTTATTTAAATCATTGTTTCTGCACATTAAAATGAATCATCCTGCTTTCAACAGTCTAACCGCATAATTACAAGTTCAAAACATCAGGCGGGCTGTTCCACCGGAGGGAGGTCGTTTGACCTTTGTCCTCTTTCCAGATAACAACTCTGCGGGTGTGACCGACATCTGACTGTTAACAAGGAAATAATGAGATCCGAGTTTTACCTTTGAGTGGTAATAATGTGTCTGAAGTGGCATCTTTAGGCTGCATGTTAGTTCAGAAAAATATAGAAGCAGGGTGAAAATCAGTCATTGTAAAAGTTTTAAACTCACCTGGAAATGACTTTGATGTGTTGTATGGAAAACTGATGAACCGTGTTACCTGTGATTATTCATGAGTGAGTGTATAATCATATAACATTAACTGTAAACAGGAAGTGAAGTGCATGGAAAGGTTTATCCACCAAACACATCAAGTGCTAAAAACACTAAGGCTAATTAAATGTGTTTTTTAAGCACTGCTCTTAAATGTTTAATAGGGACATTATTCAAACTTTATTTTGTCAATTAAACCAAACTGCTGTAGGAAAGTGTTTCTCTCTGGAGTGGTTTGGCCCGCCCGGCTTCATAACGACGTTTTCCTCAACACATTCGATTGTTTTTTTTCCATGTTCTCCTGCTGAGGCTTCTTAAAAGGCACATGTTACCTAACATCAGGACCCTCCCCCCACCCATCTGTTTTGCCTGTTCTGTGACTTCGTGGCTCAGTTTCATTGCCATCAAACATGAAACGAAGAAGAATAATTCACAACATGTGACGCTTCTTTCAGCAGAGACCTCGGGCACTCATGCAGAGTTATATGTTTAGCTGGTGTACCCACAGGACTGACATGCAATTTATTTAATGTCAGTTTTCCCGTTTCTGTCCTCTCTCCCCGTCTTGGCTGTCAACGCAGGAATGAAGGAGCAGGAATGTCCTGGTATTAATGCAAGCCATCTGGTTTATGTTTCTACTTTCTCTTTTCTCCCGACTCCTCAGATGCATAAGAGCACTGCTCTTCCAACAGCTGGGGCTGTCATACTCATGTATACACCATGCATTCCTGATGCACAAGCGCAGAGACCTGCTATCTTAAGCAAGTCTGACGACTTCTTCTATTTTTCTTCCATGCAGGCATGGCTCCGTAAATTCGGCTACCTGTCTCAAGCCAGCAGGCAGATGTCCACCATGCAGTCGGCTCAGATTATGTCCAAAGCTATCAGCGACATGCAGCGCTTGTATGGACTGGAGGTGACCGGGAAGGTGGACTCTGCTACGCTCGCGTAAGCTCTTTATCTGTCATGCTGAGAGCAGTGACCACAAAGAGAGCTCAAGGATATTGTATAGACTTTTTTTTTTCCATTCATTTGCATATTATAAATTCAACTTCTGTGTGTGTGGGGGGGGGGGGGGTCGATGGAATGATAGTTCCAGGCACAAATCCCAGATATATCCCAAATCATTTCTGAGCATTGGCTTTTCCTTCAAAGATTTTCAAAATAATTTTACAGCAAATTCTTGGCTGGAAACGCTGTTTATTTTGTGGTTTTCTTGTCAAGTGTGAAGACTGTTGTCAGTTTGTGTGGTAGTTTTGTAGTGAAACTACAAAGACCTGCATCTTAGATTAGCTGTGCATAAAGCCTGGAAACTGAGGGATACGTCCATCTTCTTCCACTTATCCAGTTTACAGTGGCAGGGGGTTGGAGCCGGTCCCGGCTATCGTAGGGCCGAGGGGAGGGTGTAATTTAGGATTGCCAATAAACCTAACCCCTTATACCCGCTATCATGCAAAAGGAACATGCAAACTCCACACAGAAGGGCCCCTGACTGGATTTGAATTCTCACTGTGAGTCAGTGGTGCAAACCACCACAACACCGCCCACACTTTTCCACTTTGCTGAATAGTCCAGGTTACAGCAGCCAGCTGGGGAATGTTTCTAAAAGTTCCCAAGAGCTGCATCGATATATATGTTTCTAGGTTTGTCTAATGAAAATGAGAAAGCTAATGTCATACAGCTTTATGTGGAACCAAGAAATCCTTTGTCTTGTCAAAGCTTAAAAATTTGGGGTGTGTGTGTGCAGGGCCATGCGGCGGCCTCGTTGCGGCCTCCCTGACAGAAAGCCAGAGGATCTGGTTGACAGATCTCGGAAGAAGCGTTACGTTCTGACTGGGCAGCGATGGGACAAAGATCACATCACCTACAGGTTTCCAGCACCAAATTAAACGATCAGACTGCAATAAATAAAAGCGCTCCACGGGGCAGCTCTGATAAGATTTTACTTCTGACTTCAGTATAATGGACCAAAACATGCCTCGGTCCCTGGGAGAGGAACGGACGTACGATGCGATCCGCAAAGCCTTCGGCGTTTGGAGACGAGTCACGCCGCTCACCTTTGAGGAGCTACCACCTGGAAACGGCGTCAACGGCAGCCAGACGAAGCTCGCCGATATCCTGCTGCTTTTTGCCTCCGGTTTCCATGGTGATATGTCACTGTTTGATGGCGAGGGTGGGTCTCTGGCCCACGCCTACTATCCCGGACCGGGAATCGGTGGGGACACGCACTTTGATTCAGATGAGCCTTGGACACTGGACAACGAAAACCCAAAAGGTCAGTGGGTTTGTTTTTCTCTGCTTATGTGAGAAATTCAACTTTATCTCTGAACAGTGGCCGTTTTGGTCGATATCAGCTGGGAGGCAACCTGGAAGGATGCAGTCGTACTCGGTGACCTGACTCGCTTTGACTCCACAGTGATAACGAGATCTCTCAGTGCCTTTTGTTCATTTGCGTGCACACCAACCATAAAGCAATGTGCATTTTCCTTCTTGTGCACACTTAAAGCAGATAACCCACAGCTACGCCTGGCTCTCTTGCCTCGCAGGTATAGATCTGTTCCTGGTTGCGGTTCATGAGCTCGGTCATGCTCTGGGTCTGGAGCATTCGGATAACCCCAGAGCCACAATGGCTCCTTTCTACCAGTGGGTCCACACACAGAACTTCACGCTCCATGAGGATGACATCAGAGGCATACAGTACATATATGGTGAGAACAACGCGCTTTATGAATGTCTTTGGTGATACAAATAGTTATTTCTACCAACATGAGATGTTCCAGAAATATGTCCCTCTTCTTTGGGCTGCAGAGCTTCTAAATCTGTGCATGCAGAAGAGATGTGATAACCCCACAATGTTCTGGAAATTATGGATATTACTAGAAATTATGCTCATTATCCTCATGGTGAATCCTTGCACAGCGGTCCAGTCCAGTGTTTGGGGCTATTTAAATGCATATTAGCAGTATTTATTGAAAATCACTCTATTGAATCTAAAAGCAAATGCCCCAAACTTTATTTTGTCTTTAATGATTAACATTTAAAATCGGCCCTACCCCTGTGGTGAAAGCCTTTCCATCTATTGAGAGTCTTTATTGTCTGTGTTGTCGGGCTCACCATCCTCAGATGGGTTTCATCCATCTTCTGTTTTCATGCTGAGCTTTGATCACTGTGCTGTTAGAGAGCGACATGTCTGTTGTGTTTCGATGCTACTTCGCACTCGCGTCACATCTGGATCCTTACAGAGGATACAGGAAGCAGCAGATGCAGGCGCTGCAGTGAGGCAGAATGTCATGCATTCCATTATGATGAGCCCATCTTCTTCCTCCTGAATAGATGGCATTGTTAATTAACAGACGCCATTTGTTGGTGTATGATGGTGCATTAAAACCACACACATGAATTGTTCACACTTGATGATTTATGAACTTTGCATTTCTTTTGCTTTAGATAAAAACGAGGATTTTCCGCAGGTTTTTCGCTTGTTTTGATTTTACGTCCCGTGACGTTTGATTCTCTGACATCAGCTGTTTTATATAAATGTCCTTCGCCTCAGAGTAACAGCTCAGAGCTTTTAGTGCTCTGACCTGGAGATGGTTGATACAAAACCGAGCTTAAAGCAAGAACGAATGTTATGTTTACCATGTGGTCAGACACATGACCTGAATAAATCCAAATGCTGCTCATTACGGCGTTTGCTCACAGCTTCCTCCTGATTGGCTACGAATGAATGCTGCCTGAGATTTTGCTGAGAAGACTCGCTGACATCTTTGGGTTTGGGATGTATTTTCCTTTGGAACCAGAAACGTTGTAACATCGGCGGGCAGTCGGCCTCGTCCTGGAGCTTTTTCCTTTTTTTGTACAGAGACGCAGACACGCCCGCTAGTACGAGTCCCATTTTCCTGTGAGGATAACGGCCAACTAGGGTCTTTCGTAAATGTGACATTTTTATTCCACTGAAATACAGCTGAATTTAAAAGAAGAAAACTAATGACATTATGTTTGTGCTGTGGTCTGCTGCGATGGCCTCAGTTCTCATTTGGCAGCACTGTTGTTGTTTTGTTGTAAACTGCTGCAGATGGTGGATTTCTTCACATACTGGCCTTGATGTGTTCCGAGCAAAACCTTTGGTCCAGTGTAACCAACACATCAGCCCATCAGCTGATACCTATTGCATAACTGACTTTATCTGTATGTTTTCCTCTCTTAGCAACCAGCAGATTTTTCCAACGAGCAGCAGCAGAGCGACAGTCAGTCATAAATGGAAAACTGCATTCGCTCTGCCGCAGGATATTTAGTCGAAAGGAAGCGAATAAAAGTATTAATGTCTAATGCCACACAGACAGACTGGAGCCTTTCCTGTTCCCTCCTTTTTTTCCCAAGGTCCTCCCCTCATCACAGATGCTTCGCCTACTTCTCCGCTCGCCCCTGACGATGAACCCAGCATCGACTCCCCCACCTCCCCTTCCCCCCAGGAGACAAGCCCACCACTTATTCTCCAGCCGATGCCCCACGCGTCCCGACTGGCGCTGACCCGGATCCTCCGGCCCAACCCGAACCAAGCCCCGGTCCCACCTCGCCTCCCATCCTCCCTACCTCCACCACCACCCAATCCCCGCCTGTGCCAGAACCCGTCACTCCACGGAAAGACATCCCTCCTCCTCCAAGGACTCCTGCGCCTCCTCGGCCTCCCAAGCTGCCAGACAACCAGCCCCCTGACATCTGCGATGGAGACTTTGATACAGTGACCATGCTGAGGGGGGAGATGTTTGTCTTCAAGGTAAACAAACGGCTTTGCTCACAGCTGCAACATTCGAGTCATGCAAGGGGAAGTAACTAAGACATGCATCACTGTTTTGCTTTTGCAGGGTCGTTGGTTCTGGCGGGTTCGGAGGAACCGCGTCCTCGATAATTACCCCATGCCGATATCTGTATTCTGGAACGGTCTCCCCACCGACATTGACGCAGCGTACGAACGTCACGACGGCAAATTTGTCTTTTTTAAAGGTACGTCACATCTGCTTATTCCCAATAAAACCAGTCACTTCCCCAACGTGTCGCCCACATGCTGAGCAGACTGTGCGAGTGTGTTACGTCAAAACCTTCCTGGAAGCCTCGGCTCAACATTATTCTAGTTTAGCTCCCTGCTTGGGGCTCGATGGTTCTCTTTCTCTGAGGAGCAGCGTAACACGAACTGTTCAATGCAAACTCTGCATTCTTCTTCTGCACAACTTGATTTACAAGGTTCTGAATCACATGGATTTGAGTAAAAAATGTTTAAAACACCACAGAAAAAGAAATGCCTCCCCTCAAAAGAATAAAACATTACGACACGATTGCTGCAAACTGAACGAGAGCACTGAGTTTGCATTTATTAATGTGTGTTTATGAGTTCATTGGGTGTTTTGAACAGGCCTGTGCAGCGTGGCAGCTGTTATTGGCCCCGCTCCGCTCCAGCTGAGCCCCGAATGGCCTCATGAAAGAGGTGGAGGGGGTTACATCAGCCTCTCTGACTGCGCTGCTCCAGATGTGAGCAGCTGTGGTGCTTTGCTGTGCGTTTTCAGGATTTCTGCGGCTTCTGATCACAGATTTCTACTGACTGACTGACCTGCAGTTTGTCTGTGTGAACAGTGATCTTATAAGAGCAGCTCAGGCTCTGACACTTCAGTACATTATATTGTACTGCAGCACAGCGCAGCAGCCTGGCAGTAGAAGCGGAAAGTGGCTGAAAGTGAGTCCAAAGATTAGGCTTATTAGCGGAGTTAACCCTCACATATGGAAATCTTGGAAAATGTGTGTATGCATGCCATTTCAACCTTGCCTGTCTTTTCTGCTTTTCTTCTGGAGTGAGTAAACCTGATGTATACCATGTGTGCTGACCATCAGCTTCTTTTCATCTGCTCTCCCTGCCTTTCTTCTCCTCAGATTTACCTTTGCCTTATATTTTTCCCTTTGTTGGCCGTGTCAGAAGCACGAGCTGTGTGGGAAAAGCTCGACTCCGTGTGCTTTTGTTTCTTTAGACAAAGCATCGTCTCCATCTGTGTCTACAGGTGACAGATTCTGGGTGTTCAGGGAGGCTGACGTGATGCCAGGGTACCCACAGCCCTTATACCACTATGGAAAAGGCGTTCCTCCACACGGGATCGACACAGCTATCTGGTGGGAGCCCAACGGATACACATACTTCTTCTCTGGAGACAGGTATGATTCGGATACATGGAGCGCAGAGGTTTTAATGCCGCGTAGACATCTTAATACGTCTTATTGTCTCGCAGGTACTGGCGATACAACGAGGAGACCCGGACCACAGACCGCGACTTCCCCAAACCAATTAGCAGATGGGGCAGGATCCCTCCCTCCCCTAAAGGAGCCTTCCTCAGCGATGATGGGGGTAAGTCAGGAGTTTAAATTGAGCAATTTGCCTGGGTTTTATTTCAGCAGTGGGAACATCCAACAGCTTCAGTTTACGAGAATCACAGCAAACATCAAACGCTTCGCCTTCACTGTTGGAAGCAAGAGAACAGCCTGACAGAGCAGACAGGGTGGAGGTGGAGGGAGCGAAAGAAGGAAAGGTTGGAGGAACCAGTGAGGCCGGAGCAACAAAGCAGAGAGAGGAAGGAGAGCGCTGGTCCGTGGGTTGGCCCGTCCTTCCTTTTGGAAATGAGATTTGTGTCGAGCAGCTCTAAATGCACTCAGTAACAGTCGAATCACATCTCCACCCAGGCGCTGTGCAGGCAGCCTGTTTACCCTGAGAACAATCTGTGTGCTTATTCATGCAGCATGTTGTCAGTGAGTGCACGAAGGCGACATATTTTAAAGGATTTATTGCATTTTGGTTTTATTTTATCCAATAATTTGGCATACTTAACTAATATAGTCAGGCCAAGGCGGTGTGAAAAGAAATCTTTCCTTTTTGAATGTACAGCGCAGCGATTCTCCATTTCTTTCTTATTTTTGCATATTTGTCGTACTCGTATGTTTCCGATCATCAAACAAGTTTATAATATTAGAGAACAATAACCCGAGTAAATCGAAAAGACTGTTTTTAAATGATGATTTCATTTATTAGTCCATTTATTGTGAAAAAGTTTCTGTTGTTAGAATTTGTTTGATGATCTGAAACATTTAAGTGTGACAAGAATGCAAAATCAGGAGTGGGAAATACTTTTTCATGGCACTGCAGTTCCATCACCAAGCTAAAAAAATACAGTTAGCAGGATTATTTCTGCACGGGTCGTCTCTGCAGGTTTTCTGCTGAACAAGACGAGGTCGGCACGTAAGCCCTGGAAAACCATAAATTCTTGTTTTTGATGATTTGGCTAATAAGATGTGATGAGTGAATTTAAAAAGTGCTTGTGGATGTATTTTGGTATCTTTGGACGGAGCCTCTTCGTTAGTTGTGAAAGCTTGTTGTAGCTGTACAGATAACTACGTATATTCACTGTCTGTTAGACTGATCTAACTCTATAATTGTCTACAGCCAGAAAGGCTCTATTGACATGAGGGGGGCCTGCTCCCAAACATCAGCACTGTGCATGCTGCATCAAGTAAAGATGACCCAAAAATCTCTCCTTTCTTCTTCTCGTGCAGCTTACACCTATTTCTACAAAAGCACCAATTACTGGAGATTTGACAATCACAGATCCGAAGCAGACAAAGGCTACCCCCGCTCCATCCTGAAGGACTTCATGGGTTGCGTGGGGGTCCCCGACCCAAAGCCCGACGCAGACGCCGAGCCGGGGCAGGAAGACAAACCGGTCAAGCCTTCAGACCGAGGCAAAGATGAGCACAAAGAGCCAGACAGAGGCCGGGACAGAGACACAAACTCGGAGCAAGAGGAGACCGCTAACCCTGACAGCACAGAGGAAGAGGAGGACAAAGACGTGAACGTGGTCGTGACCGTGGCTGACAATGAATCAAAGGTCATGACCCTGATTATGGTGGTCGTTCCCCTGGTGCTCATCCTGTGCATCCTCGTCCTAATCTATGCCATCCTCAGGACTCTTCAGAACAAAGAGACACCGAGGGCCTTGGTGCACTGCAAGCGCTCGCTGCAGGACTGGGTGTGACGCTCGAATGGAAGAGATAGATCAGGTATCCGTCGTTCACCTGGTGCCGTCGCTGCCGTCCAGTTTTTACTTTTGGCGTTAGAGGAAAAGAAGCTTTGAAAAAGCTGACGATGGGCCTGTTAGTTATTGGGAGAACCTTTATTGCTCGTGTGACATGATAAAAAAATAGTGAATTCAGCGCCCGTGGAGCTTTAGCTCGGCCACAAGTTTTTTCTACTGTGCCTCTCTGTGCCTTCCAAAAGTCTGAAAAGGTACCCCCCCCCCCCCCCACAAAAACCCCCGCTTTCTTTAAAATGACATTTCACCAGGAATGTGTGATTGCATCAATTCTAACTGGACTGAGGACGTTTGGGGGATTTATTTGTAGTGTAAATGCAGACAAAGTCTTTAGAGCACATATATTAGGAGCACAGTCACAAACACGTTTGCTTGCATCAATAAGAACAATCTTCTATATTTTTTGATTAAAATGCTTCAACAGTGTTTCCTCTGTTTAGAACAGATCGTTTGCACTTTGCCGTCTCTGTTGTGCTGAGTTTGCGTCTCTGCAGTAAAGTTTGTGTGTTCATGCAAAGCAGGCCAAGCTCGTCCTCCTACCAGCACAGGAATGTTACAGCTGTGTGTGTCCATGACGCTTCCCACTGAGCCCATTATGTCTGACCTTTCCTGCACACATGACACACATTAGCTCAAAAACAGTTTGTATCTGCACTGATTTGTGCATGCATGTTCGCTCATCCACCCGCAGCACGTAGGTTTTTCTTTTCTTTTTGTGCACAGACACTTAAGCTCCAGCCTCCCCTCCTCCTGCCGCAGCCTCGTGCAGACTGCACCGCCAAAAACATGATCCCAGCGGAGACGTGCTGATATACGGCCGGTGCCCGGCGTTAGGATTTATTTGCTTTTTATGGGCACTATCGAGAATTATCAAGGACTTTTATGAAATCTGCAGTGTCAGCCTGTGAAGAGTGAAAAAGCAACTGTGTCCTCTTTTTAGGTCTCTATTGCTTTTTTTAAATGCTAAACATAGAGTTAAAGCTAATTATGTCTACGAGGGAGAGGCCTGAAGAATGGGTGAGGGTCTGGTTTCCATTAAGGCCACATGTTGCAGATTTAGGACCGTCAGGCATGAGGGGAGGCGGGGGAGCTGGGAAAAATGCAGAAGGGGGAGTTATAAAAAATGGTGGCAGTGAGTAAAGAGTATAAGGGAAATGAGAGGGAAGGAGATGAGGAGAGAAGGAAACCGAAGGAGAGGGGAGAGGGAGGGCTCTGTCAGCATTTCCTTTCCAGGGGTCTGCATAAAAGGGCGAGCGAGCGAAGGAAGGAAGGAGAAAGGGAGGTTAGAAGGATTTAGAGGAGGGGCAATGCTGGCGTTGTGCCTCCTGACCTACATTGGGCCACTCAAGTCCGCTTCTCTCTTGTTTTGCTGCGCTCTGTTGTCACGGGCTACAGATGACTGTCCGCTTTTTGCTCTCCCCACTTTTGTTTCTTTCAGTCATTTCCCCAGTGTATTCATTTTCTCCTCCACTCTGCTGGAAACTCAGCTCAAGCATTTACAAGATAATGAAACCACAGAAGCATCTGCAGGATGTGACGGGATCTCGTCTTATTGTCTTTTCCGGCTCATCGATCAGCATTTTAAACTTGTTAACCTTTGCATCGTGTTTCGTTGTGACTTGTTTCCCCTCCTGTGAAGACTGCGGGGGCGTTTTTTAAAGAACTATATAAATAATACAGGGGAAATGTTTTCTTATGTGTTTCTTACTACTTTTTTTTTTTACATTATCATTTGTAGTTTTGCACATTTTGTGTGCATTCAGATGTTTTGTTAGAGCAGCAGTAGATTTCTTTTGATGTTGATGATGATGATGATGATGATGCATGCAGGGCATGTTGGATAAGGCCTGTGCACTCCAGTGTAGAGTACATTAAAGGTTTCACAATAAAACTCAGATAAAAAGCAACACAAGTCGTCTTTGCTGCTGTGTTTCCATGTTGTGTGTCTGAAACTTCAAGTTCAACAGTTTTATTCATACTTTTGGCCACAAGAGGGAGTCGTTGCTCCAGAAAATGGTGAAAACCAGATCTCGCAAAATTCCTCTCTGCATTTTTTCCTACTTAAATCTTTAATATTATGAATGTATATCGATGTATGAATAAATATCTTTGTTGCATTTATTTACATCCAAAGTCAGTAATGACTTTGTAAATCAAAACTTTATTTGTGATCTAAATGATAAAATGATGGAATGATACAGCAATGAAAACGAGCTCCACCTCTAACAGTTACAGCAGTACTAATAATATTTGCAGTAAGTAAATTTGCTGTTGTGTATTTTTAAGCATATGAAATTTGAATTTTATCCCTTTTCAGTGTTTTTCCTGATGGTTTGAGTAAAGGACCAAAATATTGAGCTCTGCACACCAACGTAAAAGTGCGTGTATGTGTGCGCGCGCGCGCGTGTGTGTGAGCTCGTGAGGCTCCTCCGTGACTTCCTTTGTCTTGTAAATGAGAGCACCTTGATGTCAGGGGTAATCAGGATTAGTTTCGTCACAGATCATCCACTCTTCAGCCGCTCTCTCTTTTCCTTTGACCCTTCTTTTGTCACCTAGTCTCTCAGACTAAATCAGATATGACACTTTCAAGACAAATTAGGGGGGAGGGGGTGTCCCAGTTAAACACAGTTGTGTATTCGTGTACTCTCTCCGTACCTCGTCTTTTCCTAAACCAGCCGCCTCGCCGGGTCTAATCCAGCTGTTCAATTAGAATTGAGGACAGTGTTGAACTGCTGTACTCCAGCCAAGGCCCGGGCTCTGTGTCATCAGCCTGTTTTCTCAGCTTATCTCATGCTGAGCTGATAATGAGATCTACCTGTTGCCTCCTGCTTCATCAGCACCATAAATGGTGTTCGCTCTCAAATGCAGCACGAGGTTTTTTTTAAATGTACATTTATCTGAACAGGTGAGTGTTTGTCCACCTGCCGGTGACTTTCTCACTTCCTCTCAGTCTGTGTTTACCTGGATGATCAGACCAATTATCTGCTCTTTGAACCAAATTAATCTGATAGCCATAAAATTGCCTCTTACTGCAGTTGTTCTCTTTCAGCTCCACCTTAGAGTTCGCACGCTATCAGCCGGGACGATCAACACACCACGTCTTGTTTACCAGTTTGCCAATTAACAGCGGCTGTCCTGAATCCTCGTTAATCACCCTCTGGCATCGGGCCATGCTTTCTTCCTCCTCATACCCATTTCCCAATCCTCTCATTAGCTTTGTCCACCTTCCTTTCTTTCTGCTTTCATTCTTAAATTCCTCTGTTATAGATGCAACCACTCTTCCTCAGGTTGGCGAGTAAAAATGACATCATAATGCAAAAAAAGGTTGAAATATCCCCATTTCAAGTGTCAGTGCACCAACGTAATGACCAGAAGCATCTGAACTGTTTTTGGAAGCCTTACCTTTGTGTCAGTGTCTTGGATCAGACCGATGATGCCTCACTGGAGGGCGTCGTTTTCGTAGATGTGACTGCTTAGATTGGGTTGTGAGTCCTGTATGCAGTGGACAGTGTACAGTTTGGGTTACAGCTGATAAATCTGAGAAGATATAAAATAGTGAAATAGGAAAAAAAATGATTCATACTTTTTCCTCATCTTTGCCTTATTCTAAGATAAAGAGTGATTTTTATTTCAGAGTTTTCACTGCTAATTCAAATACACCTTCTAGCATCAGGTCGGACTCAGAACGTTCTTAATTATTCAACAAGGTGTTAGACTCATTTTCAGACATGTTTGGTTCATATTGTACTGACAGCATCACACAAGTTATCCACTCTTCATTGGATTGACATCCAGAGGCCGTGCAGGCCATTACAGCGAATTCACTGTTACATTCACTGATGGACTACTTGAATGACTCTGAATTGTCAGAAATCTTTCAGTCCGGCTTTAAACCATTCCACAGTACGGAGACAGCCCTCGTAAAAGTTATGAATGACATCCTGATAGCCACAGACCATGGTAAATATGCAGTGCTGTTCTTGTTGGACATGACCGCTGCATTTGACACAGTGGATCACGATTTGTTGATCTCCCGCTTCATCCTCTGTGGCCCCTCTGCTTTGGGGTGTGCCACAGGGATCTATTCTTGGACCGTTATTGTTTTCACTGTACCTTTTGCCTCTTGGCACGATTTTCCGGAAACATAAAGTGCCATTCCATCTATACGCAGATGACTGCCAGCTCTACTTACCCTTTAGTCTTTCTGATAGTCTCCCAACTCGACCTCTGCTTGACTGCCTTACTGATGTCAAAGCATGGATGGCAAAAAACTTTTTAAATTTTAATGATCGGAAGACAGAAGCAATTTTATTTGGCCCAAATCGTTCTTCTCATACTCCGGATGTTGATCTTGCAGCTTTAACTTCCCAACTAAAGAGTTCGATCACAAATCTCGGAGTTAAAATTGATTCTGCACTTACCTTTGATGACCATGTAAACGGGGCGGTAAAATCAGCATTTTATCACCTCAGACGTTTATCAAAGGTTAAGCCCTTTCTTTCCAAGCGTGACTTGGAAAGTGTTATTCATGCCTTTATTACCTCACGTTTAGATTATTGTAATTCTCTTTTAATAGGGGTTGGGCAGGGCACTTTGTCACGCTTGCAATTAGTGCAAAATGCTGCGGCACGATTTTTAACTGGCAGAAGAAAATTTGATCACATCACTCCGATATTGGCCTCTCTACACTGGCTTCCAATTGAATTTAGGATCCGTTTTAAAGTCCTTTTACTGGTTTATAAATCTCTAAATGGTCTGGCACCTGTTTATTTGTCTGACTTGTTGAAGCCCCACGTCCCCACTCGTTCCCTTCGGTCAGCTGGGCAGTTGCTGCTTTCTGTCCCAAAGTCACGGCTGAAACGTAGAGACCGAGCGTTCTCTATTGCAGCGCCGAAGCTTTGGAATAACCTTCCTCTCCATATTAGACAGGCTACATCAGTGCCAGTTTTTAAGTCTTTACTAAAAACCTATTTTTATTCCTTGGCTTTTAACTCTGTGGGTAACTGATTTTTTATTTTTATATATATATATTTTTTTATTACTATGTGCATATTAGTTTTGTACAGCACTTTGGTCTACCAGGTGTGTTTTTAAAGTGCTATATAAATAAATGATGATGATGATGATAATGACATTCAAGAAATCCGTTTTAAATCATTTGAGCTTTGTGACATGTTGCGTTTATCCTGCCATCAGAAGATGCGTACACACTGATGATAGACGGATGGACGTCAGCAACAATAGTCCGCTAGGCTGTGGTGTCCAAACAATGTTGAACTGCCATTAAGGGGCCAAGAGTGTCTGTCACCACCACCGCCGCCTTGGACCGCTGATAAACGGCGGGATGGATTCATGCTTTCATGTTGTTTAGGCCAAATTCTTTTGGTTGTAATAAATGATGATTTCGCCTCCGGTCGCCTACCAGTCTGGTCCACAGCTGGAATTTTACAAACATATTTAAATGTGATGAATATAATGGCACAAATAAGATTCAGATAAGATTATGAAAGATAACTGAGACTCTTTTAACAGTTACTATACATATTACATCTGTGTGGAACTTTTGATTGAGTCTGAAAATGTGCTCATTCATTCAAAAAACTAAAACAAAAATAAAAACTGTTTTTAATCAAAGTTCAATAAACAGTGACAAGACTGAAAGGAAGGACCTGCAGTGCAGACAGAGAGAGGGGTAAAGATAAAGTAGCTCCTTTCATATTTTTCCCTTTTTAATTATTTATTTTTAACTTTCTATAAATGTCCTGCTTTGCTTTTGTAAATGATGTCACTGCTTTACCGAGGCAGCTCACAGCTGGACGACATCATACGATGTCACCAAACGGTGCTGCTGAGTATTTACAGAGAGATGATCCAGAGTAAATGTCAGCGTTCGATACTGATTCAGTGACATTTAGGCTGACAGAGCGAAGCTGAGTTAACAAAGTCTAAGCTATTATTTCCTATCGAGGGAGCTGCTGAACAAGCACGCCGAGTTTTGCTAAAAACCTCGGACGACTCAGGGGGGAAGAAAGGATGAGAAAAGGTGAAACTGCTCCAACATGGCAACAATGATCAAGCAACTCACTTCATTCGTGGTGTCGTAGGTTTCTGTCACGGAGGAAACACAAACAAGAAAAATACATGATGTAAAAAAATGTAGATAAACTTAATATAACAAGTTTTATAAACTCACCAGAAACACCACACAGGGCAGGCTAAAGCTGACCACTCCTCCTCTCACTCCTCTTCCTCCTGTCGTTCCAATCTATGACTGCATCATAGTGTTTACTGATAGCAAACTGTGGTATGGAGACAACTGTTTATAATATTTCTAGTGATACTCGACAGTTCTCATCAAGTCCCGATTTAATTCAATTTATGCTGTTATCAGTGTTAGCAATGATAGCATGGCTGTGGTGTCATATCAATGTATGCTCTCAGTGTTTGCTGATATCAAACTGTGGTATGAGGACCACTGTGGGTAATCTTTGTAGTGATACTCACTCCTTTTTTTTTTTATTTACACCTGGTTTAATTCTGGTATAGTTGAATATTTGTATATAATCCCCGCAGCTGTCAGACTCTATAACAGGGGTCAGCAGCCTTTCTTAAAACTGAGAGCTAGATAAAACTGTGAACAGTTTGGTTCATCTTTAGTTATATGGTTCTATCTAGCATATTCTATCTTGATAAGCTATGTCTTATCACAGGTTAATTTTTCAAAAATATTAACAATGATTTAAGCAAGGAAAGGGCTACATGTCAACATACAACTCTTTATTTCTATTAATGTCTTACTTCATTCCTGCCTGATTGACATGTCTAGGAATTATGAGTGATTGGCTCACTGTAGGGGTAAAAGTTGCTACCAATCAAATTATGATATGTTAAAGTTAAAACAAAACACAACTGACTGTTTTATATTATATCTAATATATGTTATGTAATTATCCTTATAATTACAAAATGTTTTATGTAAGATTTATGTTTTGTAATTTAAATCTGACATCACAAAAGTATTTTGGAATTTGAATAATGTATTTTGTAACTGCAGTACACATAATACTAATTTTGAACAATTTTGTCCAGGTTCCTTGCCACCGGGGACTCCTTCAGGACCATCGCGTTCAGTTTCAGAGTCGGTGTGTCCACGGTGTGCCAGATCACCCCCCAGGTAGCGACGGCCATCTGGGACTGTCTAGTGGACGACTTCATGGCTGTGCCTTCACCTGGAGACTGGCGGTCCATCACAGAGGGATTCCAGGAGCGCTGGAACTTCCCTCTCTGCTGTGGAGCTCTGGATGGGAAGCACGTCCAGACAAAGGCACCCCATATATCACATAGGAGACACACACATTGATATACACTAAATATTTATTCCATTTCTTTTTTTGTGGTGCCCAAATTTATGCACCTGCTTGATTTTGTTTAAACAATTATTGCACACTTTTTGTAAATCCAGTAAACTTCTTTTCACTTCTCAAATATCACTGTGTGTGTCTCCTGTATGATATATTTAACTGACATTTTTTTTTATTGTAACAACCAACAATTTATACAGGAAAATACTGGCTATTAACAAGGTTGCCCAAACTCTTGCATCCCACTGTATTAGTATATTCTGTCATTAGTATAATATGAAATAAATTCTACATGTGTCAAGTCGTGTGCCAACATTTGCTGTGTAGTAGAACTGAGACATCAGTCATTCTAAAAATTTATTTGAAATAATATTAAAATTCTCAAACAGAAAAACATTAAACATAAATATATAAAATATAAGTATTTACAGAGAGACAGGAATAAAAAGGACCCAGCTGCTCTCCAGAGCAGGAACAAGGCTGAGGAGGAAATGCTCCATTGGAGACTGGCGTGGCCTCTTCAGGGACACCAGGATGGCCAGCTCCACCACCGATGGACCGTCCTGGGACCAGTCCCTCATCTGCCTCGGAGCTGTCCTCCTCTCTGGGCCTGTAAAACAGCACAAAACACAAAGAAATGAGAAGGCTGCTACTAGATTTTAATTTCAGCATTGAAAAAACAAACAAAACAAAACAAAAAAAAAACAGGATATAATCAGATTAGTTGTAGATATTTAGTAAAGGTGATCACAAGGGAATCCCACTGAGTAAAAAGCTATCAGTGCTTGCTGTACATACCTGTGGGTGCAGCAGCAGGAGCTGAGGGACTGGGGAGCAAGGAGAAGCAACAGGGGATGCTCTGCTGCAGAATCAGTTGGTTCTGTCAAGACAATATTAAATGTTAACAGGTTGAATACAATAATCATAGAGAAAGGATATACAGTGGTCCCTCATTTATTGCAGCAGGGGTTGTCAGAATAACTAGCCCCTCGCCATGCACTTTATACACTTTTTCCCCCACACACATGAACATTAGTCACAGTTCTCACAAGCTGATTCTCAAAGTGCAAACCTTTGTAGATTGCAAAACGTAAAAGTATTATGCTGTGTTTTGTCTTCATCTGCCTGCCACTTTCGTGCGCCTTTTTCCCTCGCGGTGCAGGTGTCTATTTCCGAATGAGGGTCATAGTTATGGGTGTTTTTGTGCTGTTTTATCTATTGGACGTCATGGTTATCAAAACCAAACATGATAAATTTGACAAGCGCAGGAGACACAGCACGGAGGAGATTTGTCAATCAGGCTGCAGAATGCAATGCTGTGCAAAAATAAAAAATAAAAAATAAAAATAAAAATCAGCGAAAAAGCGAGGCAGTGACGGATGAGCGGGACCACTGTGTGCTGTTTATTAATAAACAAAATATATTCCTATATGACAACATGCATAAAAGCAGAACGGTATTTGTACATCAGTGGGAAAATAGCGGTGGCTTGCTAGCTTTTGTGCGGCTTCCTCGGGTCAGTGAAAAATGTAAAAGGAGAAATGAATGAACTTACCAGGTTGCCCGATCTCTTCACGTTTCTTCCTCCAAGCTCGGTCCTTTATATTCCTGTCTCGGTACAGAAAACAGCTGGTGTCGTACAGCTCCGGGTTGTTTGCTACGGCGTTGATTAGCCTTCCCTCCATTGAAGAATGAAGGGCTTCTTCTTCTTCTTCTTCTTCTTACATTTGTATTGGCGGTTGGCAAACAACTGAAAGGTGCATTACCGCCACCAACTGGTATGGAGTATGGTCTGGAACAACACTCAAAAAAAAAAAAAAAAAAACCCTCAAATCCTGCCAAACAGGTTCCCCTCTTTTAAAAACAGAAATAAGGCCTGATAACTCTTGCTTCCCGATTCCTTTTGCAACAAATCAACAAGATCCAGTTTGATTTTTAGTTTACTGAGATTGTGAATGAAGGGCTTTGGCTGGATCTGCCCCTTTGACCTAGGTTACAGCCACGTCACCAGGCTCCTGATTGGTTGTTGCGGCGCGATTTGACGCTGGAGTTCAGATTTTCCAACTCGAGCGGTAGAGGCGAAACACGCTTATGCACAAAATGCAACACAAAAACTGACCCGCGTGATTTTTTTCGCGAGTCCAACGCGCCAGACGCGGTACACTGACGCGCGTTTCACGAGTTTTGCCGTTTTCGCGACGCAAATCTGCTTCCGAATTTTCGCCGGACGCGCAATCGCGTGTCATCGCGCTCTTTCCATTGACTTTATATGTAAACCTGACGCTCTGGCCACCTCTATCGCGTTCGGTGTGAACACACGATGCTTTATCCCTCACTATGCACTGATATGATGAAGTCAGACTCACACATGCTGAGCAACTGAGTTCAGTGACCCTACAGTCTAGTTTAGGAGCTTATTTAATCTGCAAAATAGTGAGAATGAATCCAAAATGATCAACTTTTCTATGAAAAACAAAGATAAAAGAAATTGAGTTACTTTATCAATCAAATGTAATTGAATTTCTCACTCGTTTAGGATTTAGTTTAACTCTCTGCTGCATGTGCTCACATGTTTAAATGACTGTAATCTGATAGAAAAGTGACCCTTTCCTTTTCTGTTACAAAGTATCCACCACCTGCTGGTTGCTCCGTGTTTTCCCGTGACAGAAGTTTCTAGGTTACGGAGAAGATGTCGCAATGATACGTTTCCTCGCCGTTAATCTGCGATTGCTCAGGGTCTGGGATTGGGCCTTGACCTTCAGGTGCTGCGGGTTAATCCCGTTAGCCCCGCGGGCATCCGCTGTGAAGATCTCAGCAGATCTGTGCCGGCTGTGCCACACTCTAGATCTCTGTACCACCGGCATGCAGAACCACCTGTAGGCACGCAGGTAAGGAACGCAGCTCTGTTATCACGTACACAGTGAAATGTGGAACTTTGTTTGTTACGTAGGTGGTGCTTTAAAACCTGATGGAGCAGACAGCTGGTGAAGTTATTGTGGTTTCATATCCTGTGCTAAATGAGCGTGTGCACTATCTGATCCTCTTTAAAGATTTTTTGAAGCCGGGACTTTAATTTGAAGAACTTTTTTATTTTAAAATCTAAATAAAATCAAACTTAAATTATAATCTTGAATTATTTTCTTTCTTTTTTCTTGTTTTTTTATAACTGAAGGGACCATTTATAATAAGGATATGTGTCAACACAGTAAGAATGACAGTTAGTAGATTATTCGGGGGCCAGATTTGCACTGTTGAATGCATTGCTACAAATCTGAATAGAGGCGCCTCTGATCTCTGCTGATGGGGAACGACAACAGCTCACACAGTTTTTCAAAGAAGTCTTCTCCGTGGATTATCCACGAGAGGATTCTTCCTGGAAATGATTCCCACTGCTGAAAAAATGCGAGAGCTCCAAGAGCTGTGAAAGTTTTACCAGACCTTTGTTGTGCTGTATTATGTGTCTAGAGTCAACCTATAGATGCAGCTGAATGAATGAATCTTTAAGACCGGCCCTCGCTAGGTCACAGTCACTGATAGCTGTCCCCTCAGCCAGGCACCAGTGATGCTGACAAAGAAAAATTAAAACGTATGTTTTAAAAGAACAATCTTGTGATTGACATTTAGAAATAATCCCTGCATTTGTCTCGTGTCCTGGGTGCTGAGATCACGGTGCAGGACCGGTTTCACTGACGTCTCCCCCCCTGCTGATGAGGATTATCTCAGTGGGCTGATGAACTGTCACTGAGGACAATATAGATAACTCATGCATGTATGTCTGAGATCAGTTAGACAAGTGGCTCTCCTGGAGGCTCTGAAACACTCCATCCTCAGTTGTGTGCATAGGCCGCTTCAAATGTTCTCGTTCCCACATTTGGGACGGGTTTCTTCCTTTCTGAGCGATCGACCCCCCGTGGAGCCTCTCGCTAAAGCAGCTTACGGTTTGCTGCTGCTGGAACAAAGTCCTGCCATATAACATCCTCTAACCTTTGACTTCTGTGTGGGCTTTGCATGGCATGCATGAACCTGATTTCTGGGTATCTCTCCTGTGAGCAATAATGAAGAAGGTGAACGTCCTTCATCAGACCCATTAGCTCCAGTTGAGGGCTCTCTTTCAGGCAGCTGAAGAGGCTGCTGTCATGAAGCCACGAGTAAAGAGTTACTGATTTATTATCATTATCATCAGGACGATCAGCCATGTTTGATGAAGGGCTGTTTAAGAGGCTGACTACGTGCTTCTGTGTTTTACTTCAACAGGATGTTTAACTGGGTGGTGAAAGTGGTTCCCCAGCCTCCTGATGCTGTTGGGACAGACGATGCTGCCAAGACCCCTGATGCTGTACGACAACACACACACACACACACACACACACACACACACACACACGTAGCCTGCACTCATACAGAGTAATTAACAGCCTTTGTTTTCTTTCCTTTCAGCCAACCAAAAATACAGAGGGTGAGGATTATCTGTTACCCTTTTATTTTATTTCCACCTTTATCTTTATATGTGCACATGGATCTACAGCAAATGTCTTTAACTTCTCCTGCAGCTGCAGTGAAGACACCCACACTGAAAAATGCAGACGAGGTTTCAGAGGACGGGTAAATGCTTTTGTCCATCAGCTTCTTGTTTGTGTCTCGGGGCATGCACTGTTGCTGACTTCTGTCTGCGCGCGCATCCTTTACAGCCAAGCGCAGACTGGAGTATTAGGCTGGTTGTCTAATGGGTTCGTCAGCGCGCTCCCACAGCCTGCGGGCACCCCCCGACTCAGCAGAGCCAACTCTGAAGCCAAGGTAAGTCTGCAGATGACTGGAGTGTGTTTCTGTGAACTGCTCCTCAAAGTCATAGGAGATGAACTATAAAACACAGAAATCTAAGCTGCTCGTCTCCCTTATGATTTATTCCAGCAACACTAACATGCATATACCACTGTGGATCCTTCTCATGAATAAATCCTCACATGAAGCTATTTTATCAGCTGAGTTTGAACAGCTTGTACAGTTATTAGTTCAAATTACCAAAAGAAAGGAGAAGGACCTCCTCATGATCACCTCGTTAACCATGTGACTGATGAACCAACACACACGAGATGTGACGTGTCACAATCATATCAAAGGATGTGCATTTGTTTTGTTGGTGTGTTTTTTCCTAGCTGTGAATCCTGGACGACTGTTGTGGACAAACTATTTTTTGTTTAGTTCATTTTATTTTCTATTCTTCTCTCTTTTTTTCTATATATTCAGTCCGGAGAAGATGGAGACAGGTACAGTATGACTGAACATGTGCTGAATTTATAATGAAATCAAATGAAATCAAATGAAATTGTGCTTCTCTGTCAGGTCTGGAGTGATCAACTGGGTCACTCAGGGTCTGACCAAAGTGCTGCCTCAGCCTGACGACAAGTACAGAGAGACTGAGAAGGACGAGGAACACACAGAGGTTAGAAAACAAAACCAGCGAATATTTGGTGTCAGTTTCTCCTATGAGCGCATCATCTCTGTGCAGCATGTTTATCTTTAGGAAACACAGCACCAACACTAACCTTACTGACTGTTTAATGGAGTTCAATGAACAGTTAAATCAGCCAAGTGGGTGACACTTGGCTGAAGGAACTTAATACTGTCCCACAGGCTTAAAAGACTAATCGCGTATAAGGATCAAGAGTATAAAGGAAGTTGGTGGGGTGGGGGTATCATGTTAAACACCATCCGTTAGCTTCACTGCTATCTAAACCAGGGCACCAACATTTATAATTCTTTGTTACACTGATAAACAACACCAACCTACTGCACCTGCCACTGTCTCTATGTTAAGTGTTTTTTTTAATCTCTTTCTCTCTGCTGTTCCAGGTGTGTGACGTAGCCACGATGCCAGGTATGTTCCACAATCATGCAAACACACTGCATGCATATTTCTAAAATCACCCTTGATAATTATACAGTGAGTAAATAACGGAATACATGAATTAAATGGTTTGCAAAGGTTTGTTATTATAGCAGCTTAACCAAAGCTGTCCTTGGGTTTATTATTTATTTGTTAGTGATCTGACATCTTCTTTTTTTTAAACTCAGATTTCGACCCACTTCCCCACATCCCTGTGGTGGAGATGGTGTCAGACGACGAGGTGTCGGACACAGAGAGTTTGACACCTCACTTTCCTCCCAAGTGAGTGTAAACCACCTCCTGCTCCACGTTCACACATGACATCCGTAGCGAGGAATAATCTGCACTGCGTAATCTGGATTGCACCCCAAACACTTATAGGCAACCTAATAATATTAAATACACACTAATGACACAAATCACAGAGTTAAATATTCTGCAGACGTTCAAGAGGCCCCCTTGCACGCTCTGTTTCAGTGTGGTGACCTGGATAAAGCAGATAGTTCCTCAGCCGGTCATACTGCCCCCTGGTGCTGTGCCCGTGGAACCGTCAACCAAGTCCTCCCGCACGTCTCTGGATAAAAGTAAATAAAGCCTGAAAATCCCAGTTTAACAGCCAGAAACGTTGACTTTGTTTGAGGATATATTTTTTGTAAAGTGCTTCATGTTGTCTGCTCCACAGTTCTGTCTCCACCACCTGAATCGCTCAGTGGAATCTCACTGGATACTGAAAGCAAGGCCTCTGGGTAAGTCTTGAATAACATCCACGTGGATGAAGCGGGACACACAGTGTGAGGCACACTCCTGACACGAGGGTTTTTGCTCCACAGTGTGGTGAACTGGTTTGTGTCAGGGCTGGGTCTGAAGATGCCTCAGCCTGTTTCTCCATCCAAGGATGAAGCTCATGTAAGTTATGGGGAACAACAAAACCTGACTTTTCTACTTCTGTCATCTACTGATCTTTGTGTCCTCTGTTTCAGACCGTACCTGAAGTCATTCAGAAAGGTGAGTTGAGTTTTTCCGTCTGTATCTTCCTGTCAATACTTTTTGATCCTGAGCGCCACAGTTCACAGTTCAATCAGCTGAATTAATATTCTGTGTTTTCTAATTCTAGAGAAAAGCGTAGATTTTGCAGAAAAGATTTCTTTAACAGAAGAGAGTGAACCCATCTCATTACCAGTAAAACCTCTTTTTTCATTTTGAACAGCTCCTCTGCATGAGTGTGACATTTGCAGACTGCTGCATGTTTGCTTTCTGTTGAAGCAGCCTCTTGTTTTTTCCTTATAGTTAATGAAGAGGTGTTTTGGTCGGACGGTCGGAGCCTAACTCAGTCCCTCTTCTCCTTCTGTTTCAGGGGGGAAGGCGCTGCGAGCCCCTTAAACAGCAGGAGGAGACGACTGGGGGATGCTCTGACCCGCACAGATAGACCAATAGGCTCATTGAACTGTCAGCAGACAATAGGCACTATAGGCAGCTGTGAATGAACACACATGAACATAGTAATATCTTAAACTCACCTTACTGCACTCTGTGCAGTTTAATATGAATGTATTGTAAACTAAATATAACACTGAAAATGTGTTTTTTTTCCTGTAATACATTTTCTGTTTCATACCGGAGCTTTTAGAAGTTGCCGTTTGCTTGAAATTACTGTAGGCTGTGCACCCGAAATCATTTTAATGCTTTATCTGTTAAATTACTGTAACAGTGATGTCCAGTAATGGTTTGGAGATTACATTTGCAGCTCCAAAAATGGGCTGTGACATTACTGTAATGTACCCTGTGTCAGGGTACGTCGTATGTTCATGTTGCCATTTCACATCCATAAAAAACAGCAACAAGAGATACTGTAACAATCCTGATGTACTTACCATAGATTTAAACACCTTTTTATCCTTGATATGATGATTAAATGGCAGCTATGTTCAGTTATTATTGTGTGAGATGAGGACAGATTCTGTTCTGTGTCTTTAAAGGACCTGCATATTTAATTTTAGTCCTGTTTCTTGAGAATATTTTGGGGTTTTTTGCTTAAAGAAAGTTGATCTCAGTTTGGTTCTTGGTCATGTTGCTGTATATTTAAAACTTATCGTTAAGCAGAGCCTGCACGACTCAGTGTAAGATGAGCTGCAGTGTGAGGCTGGTTTGATCTGCGTATGTATCTGCTGTGTAGCCTTGAACTGTGAAATGTGGCCTGGGGGTGTGTTGTGATTTGAGAGAACCACGCTTGTCATGCAGCTGAATGTAGTAACACTGTAATGGAAGGAAGAAGTGAGAATAATAAAGGTTCGGTGTGTGAACTGATTTTGTGGTGCTTTCATCAATAACACCGATAACTGAGAGGTCTTCAAATCCTAACAACAGCAAAATTGCCTACCACCAATGAAATCGCAGCTTGAGTCACTTGTTAAGTCTGACAATCCTCACAGCCGAAAAGAATTATAATAGGATTATAGTAGTTAAGATAAAATCCCCCAATTTTTCCTATCAAACAGTTCTCATGCTTATCGCCCTCTCACAGCATCAGCCAAACTCAAACCAGACATGGTGCTGGAAGACGTAGAGTCAGACAACGAGGGGCAGCAGAAACGTGCAGATCCTCCCAAAGCTCAAGCTCCGTCTGCATCCCTGGTTCCACCATCACCCGCAACCCAGCAGCAACAGGAAGTGACACAATCCTCACAGTCGCTTTCAGTGGAGTCACAGAAATGCAGTGACGCCCCTCCGAAGCCACAGCCATCAGAGAGTGCCACAAAAGTATCTCTGGAAGATGCAGAGACCCAGACAGGCCGCTGGACGCCGTTTATTGAAAACATCAAGAAGGAGGCTGAAGGGGTGGCGTTGGCTACCATGGAGGAGCGGTAAGGATGGTGGACAAATGAAGGGAAACAGCTGCATCATTTATCAGATACTGAATGTTTCAATCCATCATTGTAGCACCTGGATGCTTTTTTAAAGATATTCTCTGCTGTCATATTTAATACCTTAAGACAATGAAAACGGCCAACAAAGGGAGATTAACCTGATTTAATGTGAGGCACGAGACTTTCTTTATCATCAAATGATATTTAGCTCATAGCGCAAGCATTTTGTCCTGTTTTTCCTTCAGTCTGCTTCAGGAGAGGATGGAGATGGCCCGGATGGCTGAAGAGGTTGCCAGGCAGACAGCTGAGATGGCTATTAGACAGATGGCCAGTGAGGGACAGTCCATCAAGCTCTCACTGGGGAGTCAAGAACTGCTGGAGGAGCCTGAAGCTGAGTAAGACGGTGTACTCAAAGCAAAAGTTTGTAGGTTTGCTCAGGTTAGCTTTGGCAGTGAGAGCCTCTTTGTGATTTGACGTGAGGCTCCATGTCCACTCTGACCAGGCTGCCGGTGCCGCTAGAAGAGGAGAGCGAGGTGGAGATCAGCAAAGCCCCAGAGTAAGAATTCAAATAAGAGCTTCCTGGTTGTTAACGTCGTTGTAGGACTTTGTGTGTGTCACTGTGCATATCATAGTAGTCTTGTGCTGTGCATAGCAGATGTGCATAAATGCTGATGTTGTTGCTACCGTTCCCCTGATTGATCCAGCAGCTTGTTGAAAAATAAGTAGCAATGCCCAATATAATATGCAGGTTACAGTCAGTACTTTTTTAGGTTATTTAATAGGAAGAAAATGATGTTGTACTCGTACATACACATAGAATAGTGTGTAACTGCATCTTCCGACAAAGTCATGCATTTTCATAAACTTTATTACTTTCTATACCTTTGGGCAGTTTAATGTGTGGAAGTCTGCAGGCCTGTGCTACAATCAGTTTCTAGCAAAGTGAATTTTATGTCCTTTTATTTATCCTGGTAAAAAGTGATCTTGACATTAAAAATGTGGTTTTTAAGGGAGTTTCAGTTTCAGCTTTCTTTGTCATATGCAAGTTAGCACAGGGTCAACACTGCAATGAAATGTGTTTGATGAGCAGAACGCAAATCTCTCAGCAGTATAAAACAGTATAACAGACTATTATACATATAAATATACACATGTATAAATAAACACATTTTCAGGACTACATTTACAGAGAGACATAGAAAGTGACAGGTGGGGGGGGGGGAGTGCACATAAGTGGCAGGAGTGAGCAGCAGTACAAATTTGAGCAGCAATAGAAGTAGTAACAAATATACCAAAACAGTTTATTATAATGCAGAATAGAGAGCAGACACAGTAACGTATAGTGTGTATAGCTCCTTTGTAAATCTTGTTGACTAGAGTCTGTTTATCAATACAAGCAACGATATTAGACATCAAGAAATAAACAATCACTCTGTGTTTCGACAGCAGCGCGGTCATTTTGTTATCAGCAGGTCCAAATCCCGCGGGTTCTCGTTATGTGATCTTTGCATCGCATCACTGTGTCGTAGCAACCACAGCTTCCCTTGGCAACAGCGGACCCTCTTACCTCCGCGCGCCCGCCTCTCTTCCTCCTCTCAGCTGTTCCCCCGGTAACCCCGCGCACCTGCTGCAGCTGCTTCACGTCCCTGGATTGAAGATGGACGGACATATCGAAACAGAACCTTTTCCTCGTTGTTTTTCTCATATTTCTAAAATCACCTGATGCAGTTTATGCGTCTCAGCAGCCGAATTAACGCGTGTCGATGCTGGTGGACATTTTTCTGTCGGGACTAATAAAGGTAAACACAGCCCATTAAAAAAACGTGTCTATAAAATGGTAAATAAAATGGTAAATGGCCTGCATTTGTATAGCGCTTTACTCAGTCCCTAAGGACCCCAAAGCGCTTTACACTACATTCAGTCATTCACCCATTCACACACACATTCACACACTGGCAGTGGCAAGCTACATAAAAACGCAACGATAAAGGCTACAGAGTTCCTATTTATCATAACTAACGTTTTTCCTATTATGTGTAAACAGTAACTAATGTACAGAGTGAGCTTTTCTGCTACAGGTGGTCACAAAGTCGGTAAATTTGTGTTCAGAGAGAGAAAACAGAAGCTGAACTTTCTTCATCCACAATAAATATTTCTGATATCCAGTAAAAAGCGTGACGGTTTAAATGACTGTAACCTGGTTTATGTGTGTCACGTTGGAGCCTGCTGACAAATAAAAATAAATAGTAGGAACCAACTCTGTCATAATTAAAGTCTATAAAATGTGATTTTACTGTAAGAATCTGCCAACACAATCAGCTGTGATTTGGGTCACCATGAGAGGACAGCTGTGTATTCCCTCTCGCTCCTGGGACGCCCAACAACCCGTCTCTTGTCCTGTTCTGCAGGAAGAACGAGAGCCTTCGTCAGGAGGAGAAGAAAGTTGAGACTGAGGAGCCCACCGTCAACGAGCCAGGTAGATGCAATTCAATTATATATTAAAAAAATGTTTTTATCATTAAGAAGAGTTTCTTTCATTCAGCGTGACATATTTACGTAACGTAACATTCTTCTGAAAAGTATTTACAAATGCAGGACATTGTGCTGTCTGTATGATCAAAGGAAGAATGACTGACTGATTTCAAACCCTTATTGGATCTTAGAGCCGCAGGAGGAAGCCTCGACCTCACCGCCTCCAAGCAGTGAGCCAGTGGAGATTTCTGAGCCTAAGCCAGAACAAGCACCAGAAGCAGAAGCAGAAACCAAGACCTCAGAAGCTCCTCCAGAAGCTGAGCCCATCACTGAGCAGCCGCAGAAAAACGAAGACGACGGTCAAACTGCTAACGCTGACAAGGCTCCTGAAAAGGTAACGTTTCACATCCCGGGCCGTATCACTGCATTGCTCTTGACTCTGTTATGCTAAACTTAACTGCCCGACTGACTCAGTACAGCTAAAAAGATTTTTTTGAATTACTATTTAGAAATCTAATAATATTGTTCATTGGATATTTGATTATTAGTTCCCAACTGTTGTGCGTGTGTTTTTGTAGGAGGAGGAAGCTACTGGGGATGACTGCGGTGGTATGTACCATCTGCTTATTGTCCTTCAGGAAAGTCTCGGGTTGCTTATTTGACTGTAACGCTAGTTCATCTCTATGGACTGTAAATAGTAGATTCATTCACTGCTTGAGTGTGACTGCAGAGTTCATCTGGAGACCAGAAGTCTGATATTGTCATTCTTGACTGGCTTCATTGCTGTCTGACTGCCAACAGTGCCCTTCTCCTACTGTATCTGCGTGTCGCCCTCTCTCCTCTGTAGCTCCAGTCAGCTGTGATGCATTTAAGAGCTGCCTGATGCGCATTCCCTTCACCTCCGAGTGCCTCGACAACATCAACGCATTCTTCAAAGAGAACGGCATCACTCCTCCCCAAATACCTTCCGTGCTTAAACTACCCACCCGGCTGTCTGACTTTACCAAGTACTTACCCACCCTACCCCCAGAGATACGCCAAGAGCTCTCCCAGATCAGACTCACACAAGTTCCCCGAAATATCGCCCAGACTTTCACCGAGCTTTTGCCCCAAAGCTCGGAAGTCTCAGTCGGCCCTACTCTGTCCGGTATTTCCCAAAGCCTCTCAAACGTCCCGCAGAAGCTCTCCCGGTTTCCGAGCTTGGCGCGGCAGTATTTCACGAACATTCGGAACCACCTCAACAGCCTTATGCCTCAAGATGCCTAAGAAACAACAACAACAGCAAAAACAGAAACAAGACAACAGTCAGCAAGATGTTGAACTGAGCCGGCTCGTCCGACACTCCCCTCTCCCTCCTCCTCATCATCCACAGCTGCGATCCCGATCCCCTTCTCCCTCCTCCCCTAACGGCAGCATCCTCGAGTTGCCCAATGTGCCATCCTATCCACGCCTGCCACCCATCGTCAGCTCCCCTTCCAAGCAACCCAGACCCCTATCACATCAGCTGTCTGGTCTATCTAACCCAGCATTCTTCATTGAAGATGACTCAGACATTTCAGCAATAAGACCTGCAGGTGAATCCACATCAGTGTAGCGTTCACTGTCCTCTCACTCCTTGCACATCCTGAACTCAGTCATACTGCATGCGAGTAAACTGTTGTCTCGTCATATGTAACAGACTCTAAAATCAACCTGGCAGGTATCTGACGCTAAATTAAATACGAAACAAGCAGTAAAGGATGCTTGAGTTCAGATGTTTAGCTCGAGAGTGTGTGCAGGTTAAAAAGTAGCTCTTTGTGTTGTTAAAGTAGATTTTCGTGTCTTCTTGTGTTCCTCAAATAAGTTCACCTATGACCCCGAGTTTGCTAGTGCTCAGAACATAGACGGGTAAGGTAAAGAGCCGTACTGAGTTAAGGTGTTCGACAGATTGAAATATACTGATGCCATCTATTTTCTACATCACTTTGATAAAATCTGTCAAATGACTGTTGACAGAAGTGTGCCAGTGAATCATGAGCCAGATTAACCAGATTGTTTGGCTTGCAAGATTAGTAAACTAGTCCTTCACTATCAGGGCTTTCTATACATGGCCTAGTTCACGCGTGAATCCTCTCGCATTAGCCCGTTGTAGGTCCCGCTAAATCGACCTTTCTCCCGGCCTGCCCTGCTCCTGCTTATACTTGTGACTGCTTTGTCTTTTGCGTTACTTGTTTTGTCTTTTGCATTACTTTCAGTAGTACGTGATGTTTACGTTGCAGCATCAGTTTTGCCTGTTTGCAGTGATGCGGTTGCCTTGACTACATGAAAATAAATGTTTATTTCTCCAGAGAGCTCCAACATCAGCCTTCGCCCAGCTGTTAATGTAGAGGATGTTGACTCTGATCATGAGAAGGGAGGAGGAGCAAAAGGAGGAGGAGGAGGAGGAGAAGGGGAAGAACAAATCCCCCAAATCCTCACCCCACAGGACCCAAAGCTTACAACCCTCACTGTTCCTGTGACCCCTTCAGGAGGTCGTCAAAGGTGAGCTAACAGGGGATTTATACTTCTGTGTTACATCTATCCCATAGGTACAAAGCCTACGCCATAAACTGACGTGGATGTAACTGCATTGCGCTTTGACCTAGTGAACAGCTGCTGTGATTGGTCTTTTCAGTACTGGGCTACGTTTTCACCACAGCTTTTGAATTTATCAGTGAGAGAATCTCAACAAATGGACTCACATATGTCAGAAAATTCCTGTTGGGAGATTTTCCCTTACACCTATTACAGTTGTTTTGGCAAAGCTGAAAAGCTTGAGGGACAATTTAATGCACCTAAAAAACCAAAAAACATTACACGGCCACGACAATGAGTGACGAGCCGGGAAAATAAAGTGGCAACATTTTCCATTTTTCCATCATGGATGGCTCCGCATGTGAAACACTGTGACATCATAAACACCACCATCCACTTACATAGTTTACACTATTAACACTGCTCTACAAATTCACAGCAGAAGACTAAATCAGCAGTAAAACTGCACAAACATCCATATTTTTAATATTATCACTAACCAAAATAATTATGCTCTTAACTGCTTTGCTTCTATAAAACTTGCTGTAAGATTTAATTAAACACTAAATACTTTCTGTAAGCTCTAATTATAAATAATACAAAGCCACGTGTTGACTTTGTTAGCTGTTTTTTTTGTAAAATACACTAAATGATGAAGATAAAAAGCTGTCCTGCTGTCTGAGCAGGTCAGGTTTGAAGTCGTGGTGGGAAATCGTGGATGCCACGTCCTCTGGGCTAAAGAGGAGAGCAACTGTGCAGCTTGTAATCAGTGCACAGTTGAAAAGTCTGTACCTCTGATGGTACGGGGGCAGATTAGTGCCCATAGCATGTCTGTGAGGGCACCGTTAATGCTGAACAATATCAACAGGCTTTGTTTTGCTTATTTTTTTCTGTGTCTTTAAATGCAGCTTTGGTTGTACATTGTCAACAGATTAGTGTGTGTTACATTTAACATTTTGCACTCACGTTTTGATCTCAGTTCATCTCAACTAAATATTTTTAACCCTTTTCTCTCCCCTTACGCTTTGCATCTACAGTAAAGGAGATAAAGAGTAAGGATACTCTTTGAATTGTACCTGTCTCCTGGGGCATTTGTGCACGCTCTTCCAACAGTGACCACTTCCACCATGACACTATAGATATATATGTGTATTTGTGTAGCATATATGCAATCCTGCCATTATATCTCATAACACAGAAATAAGAAGTAGACTCACTGGGATACATGATTCTGGGTGTGAGCTTCTTTTTGTCATGTGAAGCACTTTCATCCAAATATTTGTTGCAGCAAAAATAAAAATGCAGTTGTATAACGTTTCATCATACAAGACGTTCGCTGTCAGAATTGTCACATATGTCTTTCATTATTACATTTACCATTTTGGAGTGAAATGCTTCACACTTCCTACAGTCTGTTATGCTTTCTGTGATTCACCCTACTGCCCCCTACTGTCCATCTTGTTGCTCTGCAGTCTGCAGTCTTTCCAGAGTCACTACTACTGTTGCTTTTGTCTGTATTTTAGTGTCCTGCAGAGAAATGTACGTGCACTCAGAAATATATCCTATCCTTTCTGCACGTAAAAACTCTGAAAGCTGCCAAAAAATTACGCACACAAGGAAACCGGCACGTACAGTTTATGCAGAACACAGCAAACAGTTTGTTTTATGAGTCGTTTGGAAAGAGTGCTTCCTGTTTTGTGTTGCTGTGTCTTGTGATGTTCTGTTGTAAAGTGTGATGGTACTGTTTCTACTTTTGCACGGCTCTGTGCTTTTGGCTACTGTATGGTTGTTTTCATAACGTAGCAAAAGTCAATAAACAAATGCATCGCAATCCTGCGCTTGTATCATCACTGTGTCACCTACCTGTCACATTACTGTAGGTATTTAGCCTTCCTTCTTATCTGTGCCCTGGATTAACTCCACGTTTTTCCCTGCTTGAAACTCCGTTCTTCTGTTTGACAGTAGTGGAAGGAATCACAGGAGTGTCTGGACAAAGATGTAAGATTTCCGATCCTTTTTGGTGTCCTGCTACTTTTTCATCCACTTGCTAATAATTTATCCATGCACTTTCACATCTGAGTCCATGCTCACTTATTTATTCAGTCATTTCCATTTTCACAGTCATTAAAATGGATAGCTGCATGTAGCTTTTCTTTATTTTTCCTTACTTCTTTTGTCATTGTTTTCACCATAATCTACAGTGACATTAGGTTTTACTGTGTGAAATGAAAGAGAATAATGTGACTAAGGCAGCACAGTCTCAAAGTTAAAAGTTGCCCCGTCTGCCTGACTTTGACAGCAGGAGGCTTCATTCTGAAAGTGAGGATGACGATGAAGAGGGAAACACCCCCGTCAGAGCCTGGCCCAGCCAGTCCAGCCTGCACAGCACAGACGACGTGTGAGCGTGCACACACCAAGATAAATAAGTGACATAAGAAAAATCAGCATCATCTAAATAAATTTACGGCTCTGTGTCCAAGTCTGAAAGAACGTCCAGCATCTTCTGCCAGTCAGACCAGCACGGTGGTCAACGAGAGACTTCAGGAGCTCGTCAGGATGTTCAAGGAGAGAACGGAGAAGGCCAAGGAGAAACTCATCGACCCAGACAGCTCGGATGAAGACAGCATTATCACCTGTGAGTCTCACACACAAACTGAACTGACACATGTTTGAGAAACAAGTCGAAAAGATTTGCCAGTACATTTCAGTTCGTGTGGATAGTAGCATGTGTGTGTGGATGTTACAGTGCACTTCAATTCCAGGTACAAAGAGTCTTGAGCCTTGCACAGCCATGAAAGCTGCCACTCAAACACAAGACTGATAAAATTACATAAAACTGCCCAGTGACTGTCACACACAGGTGAGCAGCTTCTGCCACCCACTCCTCAGCCACCCACAGACTTTTACCCACAGTGTCCCTCATTCATCCCTCAGTGAATGCCTCACTTCCACTATGTAGTTAAGCCCTTCCCAAAGTAGCTTCTTGTAGGTCACAGTCTTAAAGACAAACAGATAAACCAGTGCGTTGTTTTTAGCTAGGAGGTTTGTTTTATAGAGAAATGTCAACATGTGCAGATTTGTGACCCCAGGAAGCTGCTAAAACGTTACAGCCAATGGGATCCTAATAAACTAAACCAAACTAAGGTCTGTGTGCACACATGTGCCACAAACAACTCGGACAACAGGCTGATCGGGTTTTCCCCTTTTTTTGTCACGACTGCTTCTAGCTACATTTAGCATCTGTTATTATAGCACCCAGTGAGGAGGTGGTCATGTAACAAACACTTTGTGTCACTTTTAACTGTGCTAAAGTCCAACATGTCATCTGTGGCACCCTGTAAACAGCTGTAGTGCTGCGTGTCATGTGGTCTACTTGAAGACGGATAAACCTTTAACACTTTATTTGTTCCAGTAACCGATTTTTATATAAATGTCTACCAAATGCTAAGAAGGTAATAAAGCTTCGCTGAATCTTATCTTTAAGGCACTCTTTTCTTCTTTCCTTTTGGCCCTTCCTTCCTCAAGCTCCTCCTCAGCCTCCAGCTGCTCAGCTCGCTCCTGGAGCTCAGCCGCCAGATGAGAAAGAGACGCAAGCAGGTCCGTCAGGAGGCGGAGGAGTAGAGAGTGGAACAGAGGAGGAGCATCCTGGCCGTTGCTGCAAGGTGAAAACACCTTGGTGGATACGAGCCTGTGTGCGATTCCGTTTCCCCGCCAGCATCGACCCTTTCACCAGTGAGAACCCAGCGAATACGTCACCCTCTGCCGCCTTCAGTGTTGTGCTGGACAATTACTGGAATCATACCTCACACACACCCACAGGCTAAGCCACACAATTCTGACCAGATATTTCTGAAAAACAACTCCACACGCATTTATCAAGTGCTTTGATTCTTATCTTTAAAGGAAAAGAACACAAGAAATATGATTACATCTTGTGAGGTTTGGGAAAAGGTCAAACGACTGCAGTATCCCGTTATTTACAGAAACCCGTGTTCCAATCATCAACCATTTACTTTTTTTAAGACTTTCTCTTTTCTTATTCTTTTGCATGTTTTCTTTAATAGTACTTCGATCTTGCATGGTGGTAGCTGACGCTTTCTTAGTTACAGATCCAGTCTCTCCTGGTTTACACTCTGCACCCCTGTGAACTGTCCACTCACTTAATTCCCTGATTTCTTCCTCTTGTCAGACCTGATGTACGTGCTGTGGATGTTTTTGGTATCTCTGGCCTGGAACTGGAACGTGTGGTTCATCCCGGTGCGCTGGGCCTTCCCCTACCAAACCCCGGACAACATTTACTACTGGCTGTTAACCGACTACCTGTGTGACCTCATTTACATCCTGGACATCGCTGTTTTTCAGCCGCGCCTGCAGTTTGTGCGTGGAGGGGACATAGTGGTGAGTAAGTCAAAGGAGTAATGTGGACCCTTGTTGTAGTTTAAGAGTATAATTGTGCACATTTTGCTTTGCTTTCGTTACAGTGTGACACAAAGGAGATGAGAAAGAATTACATGAAAACCAAACGTTTCAAGGTAAAACATTAAGAAAGTGAAGTACATGTCCAATGTTGTGTTTTCTTTGCATTTAAAGGGTAGAATCAGTCATTAAAGTGAGATCCTGTCGTCTCATTTCCAGTTTGATGTGGCCAGCCTTGTTCCCCTTGAGCTCTTCTATTTTAAAACTGGCATCAACCCTCTGCTTCGCTTACCACGGCTGCTGAAGGTGAAACCCTGACACCACACACCGAACGTTTCCTCCAACAGTCTCAGTGCTCGTTCATTTCCTGGGCTCTACATCACCTTTAGTTTTAGGAATCAGTCATTTAGAGTTTCATCACAGTTTCAAATACTAAACTCTACAAATATTTTCCTTCCATATCTGCAGATCAACTCCTTCTTTGAGTTCAATGATCGTCTGGAGGCCATCTTGACCAAAGCCTATATCTACAGGTCAGCGTCAGACTGCGTTGGTCGTGTCCTGATATGTTAGCACTCGAGTGGCAGGAAAAAATTGTGACTGTATTGTCCTCATTTCCTTTTTGAAATAGTTTTCAGAGACATAAAAAGCTACCGTGTCACAGGTGAACCAATCTGCCGTTAGATATGCATTTCACACATTTTGCTGTGTTTTCCATCTCTTAGGGTGATTCGTACCACCACCTATCTTCTTTACTGTCTGCACTTTAATGCCTGTCTCTACTACTGGACCTCTGACTTCATAGGACTGGGACTGACTCAGTGGGTGTACAATGGCGAGGGTAACAGGTTGGTGGGCTGTTTTTAGTAGCGGCCATGTGTTTTTTAACCAAATGACTGCTGCTTTGAAGATAAGAACATGTTAAAACTGAGTTTTTCCTTTTCTCTCCTCAGTTACATTCGCTGTTACTACTTCGCAGTGAAGACCCTGATTACCATTGGGGGTCTGCCAGATCCCACCACCCTGTCTGAGATCATCTTCCAACTCATCAACTACTTTATCGGAGTCTTTGCTTTCTCAATCATGATTGGACAGGTAGGCGTACACGTGCGCCTCATGTACAGTGCCATGAAAAACTCTTTGCCCACCTTCCTGATTTCTTTTTTAAATATTTTACTCACACTTAAATGTTTCAGATCATCAAACAGATTTTAATTTTACACAAAGATAACCTGAATAAATTGAGTTCAGTTTCACTAACCGTACCCAGGCCTGACACTAGAACGTGTCTGACCAAGTCCGCTAACAGAAAGCAGCTCATCACTGCACGATGTAAACAAACATGAAAAAGTCATTGACACCTGTCAGTCTGGAAAGAGTTACAGCGCATTTCTAAGGCTTTGGGACTCCAGCGTTAAAGAGCCGTTATTCACAAATGGAATAAACTGGAAACTATGGTGTGTTATGGCCCTGAGCGTATTTTGGATCACGTTGGCTGGATTTTGTTCTGTGTCCTGTGCCTTTAAGAGTCTCTGCAGGTCCTTCCTGATTGGAGAGCTGGCAGCTGCTGATTGGTTCCATCATCAAGTGGCTGTTTTAAAAATCCTCTCCAGCAGTTGTTTCCCCTGAGCTGTCTTTGCCTCCAAACCTTTATCTGTGATAAACTTTCGTGTGTGACTTCAGAGAATTGCTAGGTTTTGTATACAGTGTGTAGATGCTTTCACTTGTAAATACGCTCTGAAGCAGAAGGAGTGGACTGCCTTCTTTCTCTTGTTTATTCAGTTAGGGAGTTAGCAGTAGCGCTTGTCTTGTATTTGGTAGCGCCTCCTTTTTTGGAATAGCTTGTTTGTTATTTTGGCCTTTGTTCACCCCGGAGTTAAAGCTTTCAGTTTTTGGTAGCAAAAAATCACCTTAACCTGTAAATTGGCTTCTGGATATGGCTTTGGGGACCGGGGCGGGGTCACCTATCTTTTAACCTTTATGTTGCATTCCTGTACTCCTAGACCAGGACGTAACGGGTGAAGCTTCCAAAGGAGTGAAAAAAAGTCTTGATGATTCTCAAGACTTTGGGGAAATATTGTGTGGACTGGCGTAAGACTAACACACAACATCATACAAACAGTCCATCGTGGTGGTGTGATGGTCTGGGGCTGCTTTCATGATGAAACATTTAAATGTGACAAATATCGAAAAAGAAATCAGAAACGGGGCAAATGTATGTAACATTAAAAGCTTGTGATTGTTTCGGGACACTAATGATCCTCATTTTCCTCATTTGTTTGTCAGATGCGTGATGTTGTTGGTGCAGCTACAGCAAGTCAAACCTACTACCGGAGCTGCATGGACAGCACTATTAAATACATGTCCTCCTACCGCATCCCGAGAGACGTCCAGAACCGTGTCAAAACCTGGTATAACTATACCTGGCAATCACAAGGCATGCTGGGTAAGGAGGGCGTGATATATTTGCATTCATCTTGCGCATCCAATGTTTCAGTCATACCTAACAATTTGCTTCTTCCTTTACCATCCAGACGAGCAGGAGCTGCTGAATCAGCTGCCAGATAAAATGCGTCTGGACATAGCGATAGATGTCAACTACTCCATTGTGAGCAAAGTCCCTCTTTTTCAGGTAGGAATTAAAAATACAAAATGTAGAACATACTGGTAGGCTTCACTTAATCTCACTTTTTAAAATACTTTTATGCATCTACAGAAGTGACGCCGAGGTTGTTTTATTTTGGCTTTCCCTCCTAACAGGGTTGTGACAGACAGATGATTTTCGACATGCTGAAAAGCCTGCGCTCTGTCGTCTACCTCCCAGGGGATTATGTCTGCAAAAAGGTACACGTGCTTCTTTCTCCATGTTCTGGTGTATGAATAATGTCAAATATTTTCAGTTTGCTGTTTTTTTTGCTTGATCTCTGTATAAACACCTGGCTCGGGTATTTCACTTCTCTAAGGGCGAGGTGGGTCGGGAGATGTATATCATAAAGGCAGGAGAGGTGCAGGTGGTTGGAGGCCCAGATGGGAAGACTGTATTTGTCACTCTTAGAGCGGGATCAGTCTTTGGAGAAATCAGGTAAACAATGGTGCACAATGAAGAGTAAAGGTAAAAAAAAAAAATGTTTTCAAACAAAGTTACAGATTACAGTGATTTCACACATACAAACAAGTATAGAGCCAAAAAAGATTGCAGTATGAGAAACGTTATTAAAATAGTGCCGCACCTGCTGTGTGATGCTCACACTCCAAGGTCCCAGAACCATTTTTATACATCAAGCCAAACAGTTACATTTATAGAGAAATTCCTTTTTCCTGAAATGTAAAAATGCCTTTTAAAAAAAAATAATAAAAAATGCTGTTTTTAACCACAGTGCTCTTTGTTTGGTAGCTTGCTTGCAGTCGGCGGGGGTAACAGGCGCACAGCCAATGTGATTGCTCATGGCTTTGCCAATCTATTCATCCTGGACAAAAAAGACCTGAATGAGATCCTGGTCCACTATCCGGAGTCCAAGAAACTGCTGCGCAAGAAAGCCAGGTTGAATATGAATAGAAATAATAACACTTTTTCCTGTATTTGTCCTGTATCTGTACTGTATGATCCCCCCTTATTGCCAGCTCATCCAAAGCTTCGGTGCTGTCGGCCACCCATTATCAGCTCAAGTAGCTATGACTATGCAGGGCAGCTTGAGTTTCCCCCCTTTTTTCTGCTTACAGTTGTCGTTAGCCTGGTTATCCTTGTCTCAAACACAGGAAGATGCTTAACAAAGGAAAGAAACCTGAATCTAAAGAAGAGGCTAAGGAACCCCCTCAGGTACCAGCAGCTCCTGTCAGGGCAGAGACGCCCAAACTGTTGAAAGCAGCTCTTGAGATGACGGAGAGATCGTCGGGACTTAAAGGAGCTTTGGCAAAAGTCAAAGAGAAGACGAACAAGTCCAGCATCTCCTTACAGGTAAACATGATCAAACCCTGAGCTAACCCAGCAAGTCATCTACTTTAAATAGAAGATTTATTTACTCTCCTCTTCCCTTCTCAGCCGTCGATCTCCTCCCCCCTCCCCCCTCCATCCCCCGCCTCCAGCTTGGAACCTGACAGGGAAGTGGACACGCCGTCACCCATGTCTGCCGGCTCTCCGACATTTCGCTCTGCTTCCCGGTGTCGGTACTCTGCGATGCCTCAGTCACCCTCTGTGTGCCACAGTGACACAGTCACAAAGGAGCCAATCGGTGATGATGAAGGAAACGGGAAGAGGAAAGAAAAAAAGTCGTGATTACTTTCTATTTAGTTCAATTTATTTTCAGTTATATAGCGGCAAGTCCCAATAGCTGCTGCCTCAAGGCTCTTTAGACTTTAGGGTAAAACTATGATATTAGAGAGAAAACCTCAATAATCAGGTTTCCCCCCCCCTATGAGCAAGCACTGTGGTGACAGTGGGAAGGAAAAACTCCCCTTTAACAGGAAGAAACCTCCAGCAGAACCAGGCTCAGGGAGTGTCTCAATACATACATACATACATACATACATACATACATACATACATACATACATACACACGATTTCCGGCCCATTTTCCTCGTCTACACAGAGTTTACGTGACTAAATTCATTGTAGCTACGATGAGTAAATTCTGCAGGATTGAACTTGTTGTCTTTCTGTGAAACAGGAAAGGACAAAATGTTTTTGCTGTTGTTGTCTGCTGAATGTTTACGGATTCTTTTGTAAACTTGAAAGTACGATATGCCTTAAATGTCTGACTCTGTGTTGTGTTGGTGTAAGTTGATTTGAACAAAGATACTGGGTAAGGTTGTAGCAACATCTCTTAACTGCAGTATATGTTACACTTTGCTTTACAATTACATATATATTATGTATCAAACAGTTTATCACTATTTACTAAGATGTAGCCTACTGATGTAATTAACCTTACTACAGTTGATCTTTTTATGTTCATGTTTTCTTTTCTTTTGTACAATAATGTAAATATATTTTTTTATTTATATAGCTCGCACACAGTTTAATTTTAAGTCACTGTGCTGTTTGTGTTGTCACAAGACGTACAATAACTTTAGAAATGCGAAATGTTTCATTTGTGCTGTAAATGCTTAATATAGTCGCACAGCAGTACTTTTGTATAGATGTACTAACTGTAGCCACAAACCAGCTAACCACACTGCCAGACGATCTATAGAAAGGAATCTGTGTCTTCAGTATCATCAACAAAGGCCTGTTTTTTCGAGTTAATTTTATTGAAATAAATAAATTTTAGCATCTGTCCTTGTCTTTGACTTGTATTAAAGGTAAAAAGAAAAAAAAAGACATCCTGAAAAGTTAAAACCACAAACTGAAACTAAACTAGATGAACTAAACAGGAAACAACAGGATGTGAAACCAGTTAGTTCTGGTGGCTGAAACAGCTAACCACAGACCAGGATCTGGTTCTTGGTTCACTCAAGTTCAAATCAAGAACAAATTTGACATACATTTTTACTTGATGCACTTCCTGGTGTTTGTTCCAACATATTTTAACTTTACTGATACTAAACTGGAGGTTTGTAGTATTTGTTGGGGGGAATGGGGCTTGAATGATAAATCTAGTTAATCGGGATCTTTCCGTTTTCATTTTCTTTTCTTTTTTTGCAGGTCAATACATGGGTTAATTAATTCTTAATGGCCAATCCCAAAAGTTAAGTTGCAGTCTTCTATAAGACACCTGTCATACAGGGGGGGGGATTTTTCTGCATGAAGTAATTTTAAACGTTTTTGCATTTTCACTGCGGATATTTAGTATTTTTACGGCGTGTTATTGACCCACAGTCATATCTGTTCCATTTTTGAACTGATCATCACCTGCATTCATGTATATATCTATCTGCTTAGCACTTTTAATTTTTATTTGTATGTTTATTTAAGTGTTGTCTTACAGTATGTTTTGCACCAAGTACCGAAGCAATTTCCTAATGTTGTAAACCTGCTCAACATTTGGCAATAAAACCCTTTCTGATTCTGATCTAACAGCTAACCGCTTCTTCTGGGTCACACCATCGTCTGTGTGGGGTAAAAAGTACATTTTCCATAAATTTAGGTCAAAGCGTCAAAAACAAAACAGATCAAAGATACGTCGGGACCAAGTGTTAGCCATGCTGGAGAAAACACAGCGCCCCGCCCACTGACGTCATGCAGCGCCTCCTCTGCGGTCAGCTGATCGCACCTGAAGGGACTGAGCGTGCACAGAGCCTAACGTAAAGGGGCTTTGAGGGGAACGACAGCAGGTAACGCAGGTTTTAATGAGCGTCTAATGAAAGGAAACCTGTAGCTGTGTTTATTAGTTCACGGACACGGACGACACCGTTTCTCTGTGCTGTGGACGCGTTAGCTTAAAGGCTAAACTTAGTTGACGATAGCTACAGTTTGGCTAGCTGAGTCACTGGAGATGGTCTGGAGGAATTTTTAATAACGATGGGAGACAGCGATGGGGAGGACACTATGGAAACTCCTGGGCTCCCCGTGGAGGTGAGTGCATTTTTCCTCCAATACAAACCCAGTGCTCGTATACTGGAGCTACAGTAACAGTAGTCAACCACTGCGCAACCTACTGTACCTGTCGAATGACAGGTAGTGTGCTCTCATTGGAGCTGATAAAATGCTCTCAGGTGACCCTAGTTGGGATCGATCTCTTCGCGGATGTTTAATCTAATCCTGCATTTGTGTCAATGTGCAGGTCGTGGTTTACATCCTGAGTTTTCTCCACGCTTCAGACAGGAAGGAAGCCTCCCTGGTCTGCCGTAGCTGGTACAGTGCCAGCCAGGACCCCCGCTTTCAGGTCATTCTCCCCAGACCACAACAGAGACGATAAATTGAAAGGTGGCTGCACTGTCATTTTAACTTTGTTTTTTTAAAATTGCAGAAGAACATCACCTTCCGCTTCCCGGCTTCGGCCTCGTCCCTGGAGCTCATCAGGGGCCTGGGCCGAAAGCCACGGTGCAACCTGATAATCAGCCAGCTCGATGGCTTCAGCATCTCCAGATCGCTGCTGCTGGAGGTGTAGTATTCTGACGAATCAAACAGCTCCTGTTTAACACATATCAGGGGTACAGGTGGTTTTTTGTTGTTGTTTTTAATACCCGAAAATGTCTCAACGTTCATTGCTCCTTCTGTGAAACTATATTCATGACGTCATGTGATGACTTTTAAACAAACCCACAGAGAAGCAGTCAGAGGCTTCCTGGTAGGCTCACGTAATTCTCACACCTCCGGGGCAATGGAAACTTTTTTTCTTCTTCTTTTTTTTTTTTTTTTTTTTTTTTTTTTTTTTTTTTTAGGGGATTTGACTGGAGTCATCTTAGAAAAACACTAGCATTGTTTTAACATTTATTTATATCTATATATATCACCGCTTTATTATTTTAATTTCCTGTCATGTGACACGCCGTCCAAAGTTCAGAGCAGCTGTGGTCATCACTTAATAATTCATGCTTATCACAAACATGTGCATCTCTGTGTGTGAACGTGTAAGCACTGAGTTTCCCACTAAACACACGCTGCATTATCACGCTAAGATAAGATAAGGACCAAATTTAGTCCACCTGTGTTGGTGTCGGACCAGCGTGTGGATTTTAAGCTCTAGGTGATAATCAAACTGCCACACACGCTGGCCATATTCATTTTTTATGGCATGCAGATGTTATAATTTTATAATTGTTCTTGTTAATCCACATAAAAGTCTCATTTAGATTAAAATGCTTTTTGCCAAGACTGACTTGGCCAACAGGGCAGCAGTCAGCGTTGACCTCTCTCCTGTTTCCCACCGATTGAAATAGCAGCTGTAGTACATTTGCTAACCTTCCTGTTTTGTGTTGCTTCCTCCTCAGGTGGGCCTTTGCCTCGGCCCTAAACTGGAGAGCCTGGCCCTGCCTGGAAGCAGTATAACAGAGGCTTCCCTGCTGGCCCTGCTCCCTCGGCTTACCTCCCTCCGCAGGTTGGACCTCAGAGGTCTGGACAGCCTCTTCATGTCTGGAGCATTTCTCTCCAGGGAGGAGCACAGACAGCAGGTGAGTGGAGACGGGCAATAAAAAATCTGAACAATTCAAACAAGAAATTTAAAAAAAATTATTTTTTTTTAAATAAATAAATAAATAAATAAATAAATAAATATTTATTTGTATTTATTTTTATTTTTTTTATGGTGCCACAAAAATGTATGAGTAATCATAATCTGCTTCCAGGTGCGGTCAGCACTGTGTGGTCTGGAAGAGCTGGACCTGTCTGACCTCCGCTACCTGTCTGACCTCACCTTCAACCGGCTGACCGGATGCACGCCGCGTCTCCGTCGGCTCTCGCTGGCTGGCTGCCATATTGCTTTTGAGTTTGACCCGTATCGAGGGTGCCCGGTGGGAGCCGTCGAGGACTCTTCAGCTCTGCTGTCGCTCAGGAACTTGAGGAGGTTGTTGATGGAACAGAAATCCACCCTCGTAGCTCTGGACCTCAGCAGAACATCCATCACCCCTGAGTCGCTGCGCACTGTTGCACAGGTCGGGATGTTGGCACAACACAACAGCTTCAGCATCAGTAAGAATACTTCCACTGAGAGGTGTAATTCTGTGTTGCAGGTTCAGGGTTTGTTTTTAGAGGAGCTGATCCTACACGGCTGTAAGGAGCTGACCAACTACTCAGTGGAAGTTCTGGTGAAGCACCAGCCAAGCCTCCTCAAACTGGACATCAGCGGCTGCACGGAGCTGACCAGCAGGTCTGTAGAGGCCATAGCGCGAGGTCTGAAGTCACTGACGCACCTCTCATTGTCGCGGGACTGGAGGATCACAGAAAAAGGTTCCCCCCCCATGCATGTTCTTGTGTTTTTAACTAAAATTGTCACCCAGTGTGATCATTTTTATATTTAATATCATCTTTGGAGTGATCGTAATCATGATGATGGAACAAACTAAAAGCAGCAGCTTTAAGGGTAAAACAAACAAATTAATCAGAATTTTTCTATTTGAATAGAACCGCAAGTAAGTTTATTATGCTCGGTTATTAGTTTGACGCTCGCAGCTCATCACACTGCCTCCCTGTGATTAATATTGTGTTACCAACAGGCCTGTCTGACCTGCTGTTGTTGCCCTCCCTGCGGTCTCTGGACCTGTCCGAGTGTCTGCACATCAATGGAACGGAGATGGTGAAAGGCTTAAAGGGATCCGATGCTGCCAGACGGCAGCTAGAGACGCTCAACCTCAGGAGCTGCACCTACATCAGGGTCGGTCATTGTCCGTGTCGCCGCGCTTCATTTGGTTTAAAACGGATGGAAAAATCTTAGCTTCCTGCCTTTCTTTTAGGATCCTGCAGTTTTCTTTCTCGCCCAGCTGCTTGGGGACACTCTCTGCGAGCTTGACCTGACTTCCTGCAGTAATGTGACTGACCTGTCTGTGTGCGCCGTCGCCACCTACCTGCAGAAGCTGGTGGTGCTGCGGCTCGGCTGGTGTAAAGAAGTGACAGACTGGGGTCTGCTGGGAATGGTGCAAAGAGCCAAATGTGAGCCTGACGAGGAGACGGTGAGAATCACGGCTTTGTGCTTTTGTTCTGCGCTAAGCACGTGTGGTTGTTCTTATAATAATTTGCTCTAACAGGGAGACAAGGGCCCCAGGTTCACCCGGACTTTTGGCAACATGGGCTTCTTTAAGCCTCCTTGCTTGCCTTTCGAGGAGCGACCCAAGCTAGTGACTCCGAATGACCTGGAGCAGTTCAGAGTGCAGGCTGGAGCTTCTCTTTTAGCTCTCAGCAGGCTGCAGGAACTGGACCTCTCTGCCTGCTCCAAACTCACGGACAGCAGCATCACTCAGGTAAGGACGGGCAGCGGAACGTTTGTTTGGAGCGGAATGCAAAATATTTGAAAAATTCTGTTCTCCTCTCTCAGGTGATGCGTTTCCCAGATCTCCACCATCTGTCTCTCTCCATGCTGCCGGAGATCACCGACAACAGCTTAGTGTCGACGGCCCGCCACTGCCGCAGTCTCACTAGTCTCGCGCTCAGCCACTGCCCAGGTATCAGTGACCGCGGCGTGGCGCAGGCTGCACCCTACCTCCCCAGACTGCAACATCTCTACCTCTCCTGCTGTAATAACATCACCGATAGGTGATTAGCACACACGCTTCGCAAGTAGCTGCAGCTCATCGAAAAGTCATCGAATTCTTACGCTGTTTGCACTCTAACCCCTGCAGATCCCTGCTCCTCCTGGTGCAGCACTGCAAACGTCTGAGGACGCTCGACATCTCCAGGTGCAACAACATCTCCACAGCAGCAGTGGACCTCCTCCAGACACGGCTGCCCTTCCTGGAGAATCTCCACTACAAATTCATAGGTGGGGCTGATCTTAGCCTAGCCCTCTGACAGGCTGACTGAAGATCCTGAGAGGCTGCTGGGACCAAAGTCTGCTCTCAGCTGAGCTTTTTGCACATGTCAATATTTTGTACAAGAGAGGAAAAAAAGACTTGCAAGTTTACAGCAGGACCTAATTATGTCATCTGTTGAGTAAATATTTGCTCCTTTGTGTGGAGTAGGAATCACCTTTACAAACCAGGCCGAGGCAGTTTGGACCAAATGTTATTTTTAAAGATTTCATCAAAGTGCAATACATGAGCACCACAGGAAGAAGAAAATAGTCAATATTTAATATGTATTTACTGTTTAAAGAACAAGAGAACTGGTTCTTTATATTTAAATTCTTCGAGGTGCTTTTAAATGAAATACTGCTGTCACAGACGTAGAACATCAGTTGTTGATTATAGAGATTGTTGTAGACTACTGATGCCAACGACACTCCATTTCCTTTATTGTTTCTAATGCTGACAGTCTTTGCTTGTTTGCTCAGTGATGTTGTTAAAAGCAGGATGTAGGATGGGACACTTGGATGCTGCTAAAGCAGGAAAGAGCTGTGGAGTGAAAACGTTTCTCCATCCTTATCTTTCAGATTAAAATAAAGCAAATCAGGGTTTTAATTACCAATTGCTTTTCAAAAAACTGCCAGAGTTGATTTGAAATATGATAGAGTGTCAGATGTTCTTGGAAAGGGAGCATCATGTCAAAACTAGCAAGTTTCATTTCCACTCCAGCCCACTGTGTACGCTGCTATAAGCACTGAGACAGAGGGAGTACTCATCATGGACCAAAGGTGTGTCTTTTATAAATAAACCAAAGTTTGTTTGTTTTTTGCTGTATAAATCAAAATTTTTTTTATTCATGTGAATTAAATCAAACCACATGATTCAACGTGCACATTATCCCAGAGGTCAGTGTGTCAGTGTGGAGGACAGCTGTGCTGAAATGAAATCAATCCCCTTACAGAAAAGAATAAAATGAAAGCTGTCAGTTCTCCAGTAGCTCCTCCAGGTGGCGCCACTGAGTGCTCGGCGAGTGTAACGCTCAGAGTCACATTATAAAACAAGCCATGGGCAGAAAGCATCAGTTTTAAAGTTACAATGAAATTTGATCCAAAAAGACAAAAATCATCCAATGCATGTAGTACCGTGTGATTGTGACAGAGGGACATGTGCACGTTTGCAACAAAGATTAAAAATCATTTAATGCATCTCTGCTCCGCAGTCACTGAGCTGCTGAAATCCATATGAAGACGAGTGCCTGCAGGTGCATGAAGCGACATACTGTGAAACACTGCACACCTGCTGTATGTCTGTGATGTGCTGGAGAATAAATGACGTACCGTGTTGTAAGAAAGCACGTTGTTCTAGTTAATGCCCTCTTTCAAAAAAAAGCAACAGAATGATACCAAGAACAAAAAGCACAGCCTTTCCACGCGAGTATTCCTCACACACATTTAGATAATGCAAAAAATATAAAATGATTGTAAAACAAGTGTAAAGTACCATTACTTGAGTGGTTATATTAAAAAGTAGATAATTACATTTTCCTCAGTACCTGTGTGCAGGTTTCAGTGCAGGGAGGAACAGACGTGCATCACACTGCGATTCACTCAAATGCAAACACTGATCGAGTCTCAACCTTTTTCCTGCTTCTGTTCCTCGTTTCACTTTGATGTTTTAAAAATCCATAAGAAAACTCAAGCGTCAAAGTTATAAATCTGTGATTAAGATGAAAAGCGCGTGCAGGCACAGCTCAGACCGCAGCCCACACAAACGTCTCATTTCACACATACACATATTTACACATTCACACGTGCGCGCTCATTGTTCCGTCTGGCTGAAGTCGTAGCAGAAGTTGAAGTTGCTCGGAGGTTTGGGAACGACCGGAGCGTTGTCGGGTATGGGAACGTTCTCCAGATCTAGGAGGCGGAGCTTAATCTCCATAGACAGGAGGATCTCCAGCTCGCTCCGCATCGATTCGCTGCTCATCTCCCGGCCGAGGAGCACGCTCAGTCCGTCCGTCCACAGGCAGAACTGAAGACGTAGTGGAACCCGGTTAGATTTTGTTTCTTCACTGTATATGACAAAGAAACTGAAGGAGGTAACGTAGAGCAGCGTTTAGACTCACGTCGGTTCTGGACGGGGCGATGAAGTTCAGGCTGTACTCCTCTACGTCGTACGTGATGCTGAATGCCAGATCGAGGACCTCCTACAGAGAAAGCTCAGTGAGACATTCACCCCGTCCACTCTGCCGCACACTTATTATCAATCATTACCAGTAACAAGAATTATTGTTAAATAGAAAAAAGCTTGAGAGCATCAGAGACATCCCAGTGTGGTTGGGTGAGGATTTCACGCTGGAGACCACATCTCTCACCTGGCCTGGGAACGCCTCAGCGTGACCCCAGATACCCTAGAGGAAGGGAGGTCCGGGCTTCTGTGCCCATCGATGGATGGATAGATGGACCTGCATCTTATTTCCTTTCTATACTCAAGTCATGTTTAGTTTCTCTCCACATTTCTCCCTTGGCTGTCCACACCACCTACAGCGGGAGGTAATCACCATGGTACTAACAAGCAGGTGAAGCAGCTGACCTTATTCTGTTTGCCTTTGTTCTCCTTCATGTGAGGACAATCTTTACCCGTCAGCAAGCCTTTGATATCTGCGACTGGAACTGAAGAGGAAGCATCAAAACACAGATATGGTTAAAATACTTCAGACAATTAAAAATAATCTCAATAAAAACTACATGTAGGAGCCATATTAGTTCCTCTTCCTATTGTGAATAATAAAGGGTTGTCAGTGCCAACCGGTCGCTGCAGGTGGCCCCGCCCCTCCCTGAGTCGGAGGATTCTTCCTGTTAAAAGGGAGTTTTTCCTTCCCACTGTCACCAAAAAAGATTGTTGGGTTTTTCTCTGTATGTATTATTGTAGGGTCTACCTTACAATATAAAGCACTTTGAGGCGACTGTTGTTGTGTGCTGTATAAATAAAACTGAACTGATCAGCCTGAGGAGCGGCTCATGTTCAACACACCTGCACTGTTCTGCACTTTGTATCAGGGTTTGCTGGGCATGCTCGATGATTATTAAGGTTAATTAATGAGCATAATAAACTGGAATTCCAGACATGACAATTTCTCACAATTTAATTTAAATGGATAAACCTAAGCATGAATATGGCTCTGTGCTAATGCTGTAAACATTCAGGGAGACCAGAAAAAAACAACACCAGAGCAGAAAGCCTTCGTATCCCTGCAGGTTTTGCAAGCACTGAGACGATTGCACATTCCTCTTTAACATTTAGAGTCTGACTGAAACTAAACGGCTGTTTTGCTGCATGAGTTACCGCCGTTTGTTCATGTGTTCTGTTCATCTGTTTGGTGTAGAAAAACTGAACTCACTCTTCTCCTGCAGTGTTTCTATCGGTGGATTTTCCATGTCTTCCTCCACATCGCCGTAGTGAAGCATTTTGTGATTGGGTGACAAGCGACAGTACCACAGTTTATCTGAGGAGACAAAGACGCGGGTTAGCCTGACACGCTCAGTCTGCCGTTTGCTGCACGTGAGCCTGTGAGCGCTCGCCTCTCACCCTGTCTGCGTCGGCTGCTGATCTTCCTGAACATCGTGCCCTGACACAGCCTGTTGAGTCTCTGCTGCCGGATCAATTCCAGCAGCTCCGGCTTCAGCCGCTCTTTGAGTTCACTGGAAAGAAAAGCAGCCAAGAGCTATAAAATTGTTTTTAAAAAAAGTCACAAGCACTTTTCTCGTTGTTCTAAGACATAAATCGTCATTATTGCCCAGGTGACATTTACTTTTTTCCACAGGAAATTCAAATCCAATCAAAAATCAAGCAGCAGAACTCTGTTACACTGAGTATTTAGTGACAAACAGCTACATAATAAACACCAGTATGACCTGCTGGTTGTTCCATAAGGGTGGAAACTATTTGGAGTCGTCAGCAGAACAGCTGATCGGACAGTTTAACAAACCACAAACTCCATTTTTATTGAATCGTTTCCAGAATGTGGGGTCAACACACGGGACGCTCCGCCAAACTGTGTGTGGATCACAAACACACTGAACCTGATAAGTGTCCATCAGCTTTTTAATGTTAGCTAGTTTATTTCAAAACAAGCTTCTATTCTGTTACAAATCTGATCTTTGCATGACTGAATCAGTACGGACAGCGTGAACTCCAGACCTCGACATTTCCCCGACGTGCAGAAAGTAAATGACTTAAACTGTAAAAGGCAACAAGTCAATCTGGGAACCAGTGGGCGATCATCTGATCCAATGAATGCTGGTAGCTTTTAAACAACCTATCCATTTATCACACCGCGGTGGGCCTCGGGTCACTGCAGTCCAGAGTAGGAGAAGAAAATGCACAGATGGATTTACCATCTGTGCCCATTCGAACATGACTGTACAACACCACTCATCTATAACCAGTAGACCAGTAGACCTGGCTCCTGCCTACAGATAGACAAACATCCGTTTATACACACTATAAGACAGTTGGTGCACATGGCAACTCCTTTAACACAGACCGGTATGCAGCACGTAAACCTGCTGATGCTCACAGTACGGGTGGAGCCAGAGTCTCTTCCTGGTGCAGCCGTTCTGTCTGCCGCAGTTTGAGGATCTCGCTGTAGTTGAGAGCGTTAACTTTGTTCTTGAAGAGCTCCAAGGAGGTCGGCTTACTCGACAGAGTCCTGGTGATCTGCTCCCTCACCACCTGCATCACCTGAGGACAGAGATATGGGAGCACAGACAGGTTACATGCTGTTACGCACTGGGAGACGCATGGAAGCAGGGATTGGCGTTTCACGCCTTGGCTTTGACATAACCAGGGGATGTCAACCTGCCTGTTTAACACGTTTGTGCACAATGGTTGAACATTATTCCTTCATGTGGGCAGAAGAAAAACAGACTCGCTCCAGGAGCCGGTCAGTGATCAGTGCCATATCCTCTCCACGCACTCGCTCACATGATGGCCTTGCTTGCATTTGTCAAACGGTGCGATCACAACTTCCTTGACCTTAATGTGACTAAGACTAAGGAGTTAATCACTGGTTACAGGAAAGATGGCGGTAAACCGAAGGCCAGAATCATACACAGTGAAACTCCAAATTGTGGACTTGTAAATATTTGGGAACGCTGCTCGACTCACAGCTTAAATCTGATATAAACACGAGAGTCTGCGGTTAAACGAGGACAACAAAGAATTTACTTTTTGCAGAAGCTGAATATTTTCAGTGTTTCTAAAAATATGATAGAATTTTTTATCATTCTGTTATTGCAACACGTTCTTCATGCGTTGCTTTAATGAGCAGGATGTGAGTAGCAGGAACAGTGTTAACAGTATACCTGAGCTCTCCTGGGAAGAAACGCGTGGCTCAGAAAGAGTGTCACGCACCCTCCAGACAAAGAAACTGCTCCTCAAAGTCCTTCACACGTTCTTCTATTAAGCTGCTGAATGTTACATGTAAAGAGTAATAGTTTGTTCTTGTCCAGTCTCTTATTTGCCACAGCTCACCTGTCGGTCCGTGTGTGGGGTTCAGGGGGTTGAGGTTAGGCGCAACCCCCCTCAAGCTCTTGATTTCGGTCTCGATTTCTGCTTACGGAATAAAATGATTTGGTGGCCATCAGAAGTTAGTGAGGGTGGTCTCCACCTACGCAGCCACCCTCGGAAAAAACCCAGCAGCTACTTTAATGGTCTGTATTGATACATACTGGAGGTGTCAACACTCGTAAGGTCGTCGTCTTTATGTGGGAAACAGTTCGTGCTGAGCTGCTCGATGACAAACTGACTGTGGTTTCTATTGTTACCTGTAAAGTGTTTCTTTAGTTCAACTTTTACTTTATTTTTTGGTTTTTATTGAGATGGTGGTCAAACTGAATTGCCCAGCGTTTTCTGAAGCTCCGTGTTTCTACTCGTTAAAGTGAAGCTCACACAGAGATGAGAGGTGACCCTGGCAGCGCTCAGGGCAGTGACATACGTGTTAAATCTATGGTTCCCTCAGTCGTAAAAAGTGGAAAATCTATATAAAAATCGATAGTGTTAAAAGACCGAGCCAACTCTGCACTGCGGTCACACCCCCTCACCCACACATATACACAGCTGACCTAGATCATTCCTGTTCACGCCCAATTTGATTGACTGCAAACAATCAGCGTCTAAAGTGTAGCGCGACACGTCAATAAGCCTCGATTCATTCGCTCTGTGCAATTTTGTATACAAAGCTCAGAGTAATTCTGATCGCTCGGTCTCAGAAATGTCCTCGAAGAATTTGAAGCGTGACCAAAGTGTTTATGACTGCAGACAACAGCGAAGCCGTTTTTGTCCTGCAGCAGTGGAAACACAATCTGTGAAATCCAGACTGTCATACAGAACACGAAACAAGCGTCTAGAGTTTCACTCCCTGCTCACGTCCTCAGAGCCAAAATAAACTCATCGTCCAGCAGCAGTCACATGACACGGTCTACACTCCCACTTCTGTAGATCTGTTTACCACTCATCGACACATCTGTATACTTATTTGTACATAACTGTTCCCACCTTCTATTCTGCCCTTATCTGTATATAATCTGCTGCTATTGCACTTCTGATTAGCTGCAAACTGCATTTCATTACCGTGTATTTATACATGTGTAATGACAATAAAGTTGAATCTAATCCTTTAAACACATTGCAACAATTTATTAACAGCTTCTATTGTCACACATTAAAAACAAACATTTAGCCTTTGACATCTGATGTATGAATCACTTTTGTACTAGAATACTTAATATTGACCTCTGTGTGTTAGTTAAAAACTACCATCTTACCTCCATTCTTCCTCCTCAACAAACGATTATTTTAAAATCCTGGCTTCAATTTTCACCCTCGGTCAGTCGCAGAAACGTGACGGGGATGACTCGGCGTCAAAGTGAGATCGAGAGAGAGATCACCTATGACAGCAGAGGCCTTTGAGTGTTTGGTAAACAGACAACCCACCCTGATGCTCACATGCACACTCCCAGCCGGGTCCGGCCCCTCTGTCGTTTAGCTCAGCGGGCCAATAGGAGCAATGGCAGCCGTCTCTCTGTTTGGCAGCGTGTTCATGGACACCAAGTGTGCGTATGTGTGTTAGCGGAGGATGGCTGTACCGATCACAACACAGCTACACAAATGTGTTTATGTAAGTGGACTGAGGAGATTTCTTAATGCTGGAAGCACACGTGCAACTAAAACCTAAATATGCAATATCGCATGCACCGTCACAGCCTCAGCTTTTCTTCTTCCTGTCAAACCCTTTCCTTCTCTCCCTCTCACATCGTTTCCAGAGGTTTTATGTTCCCCTCTGTTGTCGTGTCATTACTGCCGATGCCCTGGGCGCTTTGTGTTCCTCGTTTCCTTCTCCCACTGTTTCTGCCGTTCGTCGCGGTTCTCTTTGTCCACCTAATGCTGCTTTGTCCTTGCCTCAAAGCACCCTGGGAGGTTGGCCATGAGCAGAAACAAAAGGCCAGTCTGCTGGTCTGGCGCACAGGACACTGGCGTGCACCGGAGAGGTCATAAGGTCACCGAGTTTCATGAGCACTGTATGGATGATGGATTGTTGAGTGTAATGTTGAGGCATGGACAAAAGCCAACATTCGGGTTGCATGAGTTCTCAATATTTCTCCCAAATGAGAGCGCTCTGCTGACAGCTTGGCTTAAACCACAAAGCCAAATGTGCGTGTGGGGGCAGGTCGGGGAAGCCCGGCATGAATCCAACCCACCAAAATACAAACTTAGAAAAATGTGCAATTAAAATTAAATTTAAGGCATTCTGCTTTTAAATTTCAGTCTCTCTCTGCTTCATTTTTACATATCAACATTTTTATTTGCTTGTGTCACAGTTCATTAAGATAACCGAGTGGAAATACCCTGTGAGGTGTGATCAAAACAGTCCACGAATGGGCCTTACCGGATTCAAGGTCTCCCATTCAACCCATGCAAGGTCACCCACATGACCACAGGGATTAAAGTGCGGCTATTGCCCAGAAGTCCAGTTCTGACCACCTGCACTCTGCAGCTTCTCCACGGACCTTAAATTACATTCTACTGTAATTTGTTCTACTGTACACTGGCCTCAATTTTAATTTGGAGGATCATCTCTAGATATGACCACAATTTTCTGCAGCGGTTCGAGTGAGAAACATCAACTGAGGGCCAAGATGAAGAAGTGCTGGCTTCCTCGCCCTCTGAATTAGCATGTCTTTATCCTGTCTTCCTTCTCTCACCCCGACCCCTTTTCCTTCCCACCTTCGCCAAAGTGCTTGCTGATAGGGGGTCATATGATTGTTTTATTTACCGGTATTATTATTTTCATTAGTCCATGAACAAGTCAGGAACATCCATCCATCCATTCGCTTCCGCGTATCCTTTTCAAGGTCGCGGGGGGCGCTGGAGCCTATCCCAGCTATCTTAGGGTGCCCTAAGTCAGGAACATGCTGGATGAAAAGTATCCTGTATCCCTGATTTGGTTTATACTCTATTCAGTGTATTGTTCACTTGTGATTGATATCTACCCCATTGCTGTGTTTCATTTTGTATATAAATAGACTTAACTTCTTTATTAGATTATATTTGTTGTTTTATTTTGTTTACATAACGATGTAGGGCAGGGGTCGGCAACCCTGGGCACACGTGCCACAGCTGGCGCGCGAAGGGTTAACTGATGGCACGACCATAGCTGGACTGGCCATCAGGCATACTGGGCGTTTGCCCGATGGCCGATGGTGATTTTTTGTTTTTATGGGCCGATGATTTCTTTTTTTTTTGTATCGGTATAAACAATGAGAGGTGGTGGATTGGCCAGATGCTGGCTGATGTGTAAAAATAACTCAGTTGTTTGGTGGTGACTATGGGGGAGCTTCCACAGAGGCCAGCAGGTGGATGAGGGAAAGGGGAGGCAGGAGGAGCAGAGACCCGAGGCGGCCGCCGGTCCGAGTATCAGGTGAACTGAACTTCAGGTAAGAAGTTATGACCTGCAGTCTATCTGGGTCAGATATAAACCAAGTTTAGGTGGAGTTTATTTTCGTTGTGCTGACTTTTTACAGTCAGTTACAATAACTCTTACTGCGTACTAGCTAGCATGACGGAGTTTCTATACAGCTGGGTGGGTGCTGTGATGTTACTGATAGTGAACTTTATTTTATTCATAAAGTTAGTAGAGTTGCCAACCGTCCCGTAAAAAACGGAATCGTCCTGTATTAAGAGACAATATTACGCGTTTCGTATTGAGCTGAGAAGGAACACAGTTTGTCCCGTACTTCAGCTAGAATGAAAGAAAGACACAAAGCTGGAGTTATTCTTTACGCTGCACAGCTGTTTCTTCTCCTCTCATTCTCTCCCCCTCCCTCTCCTGTTGCTACTTCAATCATGAAACTGATCAATGATCAGCTGATCGGCTTTTCTCTCTTGTTTGTTTATCGCCCACTTTGCGCCAGAAAGAGGAAACCAGCAGATGTCGCGTTAAACAACAGCAGCACCTTTAAGCTTGATCAGCTGTTGTTAGAATTTATTTAATATTAATTTCTAGTATCAGCTGATGTTTGCTGGAGCCACAGCTGTAAAAGCTGCTGGTCATGATGTCGGTTTGGTTATCTGGTGAGAGGGAAACATGAAGATGAAACCAGGAGATGTCCTTACTAAATCATCAGAGCTGAACAGGTGATGGAGAAACAGGTTTACCTTTTAGGTGACATGGATGAGTTGAAGGGAAGTTATGAACTGTTTCTGAGAGACAAATAACACCAGGATCCTTTTCTACGTAGCTGACAGCTGGTAACTGTGCAGGGGCGGGTCTAGCAAAGTGATGCCAGGGGGCCAGGAAGGGCATTAACAGGGAAAGGTGGGCACAAAGATATACTTTCTTATTCTCATTTAAAATGTCTCGCTTTTAACAAATAATTATCTGAATCTTACACGACACGCAGTGAATGAATCTGAGAAGGTGCTTTAAAAAATAAATGGCCGGGCCAGCGGTGCACATCGCAAATTAGCTCGCATAGACACATTAGCTGTGCATGACGGTATCTTAGCTAACAACTCCAACTACCAGATTCAACTTGTAATTGGCTAAAAATAACTTAGCCTACCGGTGTGAGGGATGTTGCTAGCTGGCAGTTTTTTTAAGCGATGTTGAAATTTCCACATTCCGACACTTCAAAAGCTTCAGGAGCTGCCCGCTCAGCGCAGCATCAGCACCACGGAAATACACGGATACATCCGTAGACTCAAGACAGAATTCACAATGCGTTTTAGGGACTTTAGGGACCGATGTTTTCTTTTCTGATCAAACCAGAAAGCTTTAATGAGCAGCTGGGTTTGTCCCGCACTAACTGGCTGAGTTAATGCCAGTTAATGCGACATCGAAATGCAGCTGATTGAACTGAAAAGCTCGACTCTGTGGGGTCAAAGTTTGCAGAACTACGAACGCAGCTGGAATCCACAGCTGTGCGTGTTCATGGAGCTGCATTTTCACCTGCTGGACATCACTACCTGACAAGTTTAACTGTCTTCAGAACATTGCAGAGGCCTTATTGACAGTATTTGGCTCTACATGTCTGTGTGAGCAGATTTTCTCTCACATGAGTGTCCTCAGCCGTCTGAATGCTGGACACTCGGAGACCTGTGTCTCTGAGTGGGAGACCAGAGATCCCATTAACATGTGTGTCCCTGTATTAACAAACATGCCATATTGGCCCAGTTTATTCTTCTTATCATTGTTGTGAGGAGACCATAAATAGCATTTGTATTTTCTGTTGTACAGTTCATTTGCTGTTATGGATAAAAAGTGTCTTTTTTTTGTTTCAAAATAGCTGATAACTATTCGCTGATAGCTGCCAACATCTGTGAACAAATATAATTCTATAAAGTTGTTCTATATAGTGTGTAACTCTTAATATAGAGCGTTATTAAATTTATTGCTAATGCAATGATATGGCACATTGACTTCTGAGGAAATTTTAGATGCACTCATCATCAGAAAGGTTGCCGACCCCGATGTAGGGTGTAACTAGTGTGCATGAAACGGTGTCAGCAGGTGATGAAAGGATGTTATCTCATATCTAAGACCGTAGACACTTATGACCATAACTGTAAACTGTCTGGCCTGCTTACACTGTATATATAAATCCCCTTTGCTCAATTTGATTGCACAGAATCAATGCTTTACACTTTTGCCAGTCTCTCCCAAAGATCTCAGCAGCGTCTTATTGTTTATATGACAAAACTTAATCTTTGCAGCAAACTCAACAACCTACGATTTCACCTGGAAGCTTTAACTCATTTACCTTCCAAAATTCATACATCATAAAGGCATAAATTACTCTGCAGCAGTGTCGGCCCTGTGCTCCTTATGTGATTATATAATGTATTATATATTATGTATGTATGTCTTTATCCTGTCTTCCTTCTCTCACCCCAACCGGTCGCAGCAGATGGCCCCGCCCCTCCCTGAGCCTGGTTCTGCCGGAGGTTTCTTCCTGTTAAAAGGGAGTTTTTCCTTCCCACTGTCGCCAAAGTGCTTGCTCATAGGGGGTCATATGATTGTTGGGTTTCTCTCTGTATGTATTATTGTAGGGTCTACCTTACAAGATAAAGCGCCTTGAGGCGACTGTTGTTGTTGTTGTGCCATCTCATACACTAGAAGAGATCCAGCATAGATTGCACAAATATCCAGGGTCAGAATAAAGGACTACTTTTAGACCTCTGTCTGCCTGGCTATATTTAAATAAGGTAACGTTTTTTTATTTTATTGGGCAGATCCACAAAACTTTGATGACACCTGGTACTACCCTTGAACTTCCTGAGCCTGAGGTCAGCGGTTCCCTCTCTGACTCCTCCAGTCTGCACGATGAAGCATCCTTGGGTAAGACACTGAACCAAAGTTTCCTCCGATGTATCCATCAGAGTGCATGATTGCTAAACACATCACTCATATGCATGTATGACTGTGTGCTATGAATATAATAAAGTGTTTTGTTCCCGACCACACAGATGCATCTAACATCTATATTTTCTATACATATTCTGTACATTGTCACCTGTATATACGAACTTCATGTTTATAGGACCACCTTGTGTCTTGCTTTTATATTTTATTTTCCCTTGCTGTAAGAGCTCTTTAACACCAAAATTTCTCATCCGTGGGATAATAAAGGTTTATTCTATTCTACATAACACGAAGAGCTGCGTTTTCGTTCCAACTCATGGTGCTATTGTGCAAAACGACAACTGTCACATAGAAGAATTTACAAAAAGCCACCGTTCACTTCAGTTTGGTCACTGGCTCGATTCCACTCATTGTTTTCTGATTTATGGAAGCGTATTTGTGGTTGGGTGTACCACAAATGACTCCAAGTACTCCATGGGAAAGTGAGACTGACTGTCACTGCATTTAGCAAACATCCCACATGTGGCCATGGAAGGTTTGGATCTGACTTACCCCACGTCACCGTTTCACACACTGCCACAGCCAACGACCAATTAAGCCATTCTAGATGAAGAGAGCAAACTCTCCCATCTATGTGAGGACTGAGAACTTGCGTGGTGTATAAGGACTGAGTTCCTTCTGGCAAAGCGAGCGCCTCTGCTGCTGTACCTTGTCAAAGTCTTCCTGTGTGGCTCTCATCTCTTTCCAGGTCTTATTGAGCAGCTGAATGCAGACACAGAAAAGCTCCTCCATCAGCCGGTCCTGACTGAAGAAGATGGGGTGGTAGTCGGATCCCGTCTCCGAGGCTGTGAACAGACACAAAATAAATTAGAGCTCGAACAAGAACAAGCAGAGATCGCAGTGTGTAAGAGATCAGACTGACGAGGCTCTCCGATCCGAAGGATTTCACACAGGATGAGCGTGAGCTGGATGCTGCTCCTGGCAAAGGGACACTCGTGTTTGTCCTCTCGACTGCTGTTCTCCAAGACAAACTGAAGACAGAAACAGAGAACGGAACGTTTATTATGCATTCACCTGATTTTTGAGCTCATCTAACAAATGCAGCCACTTGTACTTGATCATTTTTTCATTTAATATGCACCACACCATCTTAAATTCAGACAGAAGAGGTTTTATATATCTAACTAAACGGCAGACAAGTCATGCTCACCCTGCTGTAGGCATCAGGATAACGCGTGGCAAAGTAATACATGGTGTCCAAAGCTAAGAGACCCGGAGGCGTTCGTGACAAGTCCTGACCGGGGTTACTATTATTCTGAAAGGAAGGAAGACAACAATGTTTCTCATATAAACGATAGAAAAACTGGCAGACAAACAGTTACTGTGTGTCTGACGCTTACAGAAAAGCCCAGTTTCCTGAACTCTTTAGCACAGAGTGAACGCCGTCGTTCGTGACTCAGACTGTTCTCGCTCTCTGTCTCGAACGCTGCCTGCCTCAGACCGTGAAGGATGTCTCTTTGTTCCTGAGGTGAAAACAGGTGGACACACAGTGGACTGGTAGAATCTTTATGTGTTTCTGAGCACGACAGAACATTAGCAAGGGTATTTTATTTATAAGATTTTATGATTATAAATGTAAAAACATAAATAAATGTGCAGCCGACCGAGCGTGGCTTTAACATGTCTGTGAAGGTCATCGTAGTCTAAGGAGCTCGGAAACAAAAGCGTCTGGACTTGGGCCTTACTCTTAGACCTGAAGAAGCTTCTCGGATGAAACGTCTTCAAGGAAACTTAAAGTCCAGACGTTTTTCTTTCCAAGCTCCCTGAAACCTGACCTGTTGTGTTGCGGCTCACCTGGCTGCAACAGTCCAGAGGTGTCCTCATGCGGGGCTCCTGGAGATTCAAGGTAACTGACTGTAGGACATAGAGGTAGTGGGCCATCTCATCTTGGACTGAACCAGAACTGTGGATTATATTCTGCCAGAGACACATTTGACATGAATACATTTTATATTTTATCGTCATTAAAAGAATTTTGAAAAGTAATCGTACACGTGAAGATAATTTACCTTATATATATACTGACGGACATTCTTCTTAGTCAGGAAATCGAACATATCCTGGAAAACAAAAAGAGCACGTGTCACTGGACTGCACAGACCTGCTTCTACCACCAGGTGGCGATACAGTGTCGGTAGCTGTAAGGCAGGAGGATCAGCCTGTGGGACTTTGACCTCTGTGATGAAATCACTGCTTGCTGGTACGTGCATCTCTGACTCAACCGCGTTTTTGTTCGCAACTATTTTGCTGATAAGAAGGGTGGGTTTGTTGACCTGATGTAAAAGTGAGGAAGTAACAAAGAGAGCCTGAGAGCAAAGAGCCGGAGGCCCGAATGAAGGAACTGTTTGTGCACAACGAGAGAGGAGCAGGAACAGAGGCGCAGAAAGACTCGACTGTCTGCAGACGGGTCGTTTTCAGCTGTCTGGAAGAAGCGGTGCCTGTGGGATTCTGACACGCATGAACAACAACTGTCCTTCACCCTGAGGCACATGAGCAACTACAGTCCTCTCAGATTATGAGATAAAAACACAGGAAAGAGAATGAAATTACTCCAGGAACAAGTGCAGGCTCCGTGTCCAAACCCCATGCAGTCCATTCTGCTGTGTCCCAGAACTACAGCCGCCATTTACCTGAGGGACGCCTACATCAGCTACACTAACACATACTTTCAGCCCACACATTCACAAGGTAACATATTCACACAAAGCATCAAGTTTGAATGTCTTTGATCCTTAAAAGCTGTCACTAGGACACATTTATGAGTATCAATGAAAAAGCACCTGAATCTGACATCAAACAATGTTTTTCTCCTGCGATAGAAAAATCAAACTTTTAAGGTTACTGATGATGAACAGTGTGCACGGTGCTGCCTGGAAGTAAGACACTGAGGAAGAACTGCGAGCCAAACTAAAATACCTGATCATCTGCATGCTTTAAAGTTTTACTAGTTTGGAAAAGAGGAAGTGCATGAAAGGTTTGAAAAGTAGCAGAGGCACCTTTCGGTCCGAGTCTCCAGCTGTTTGCAGCAGGGCCATGAGCAAGGCCATGGCTTTGGTTTGTATCTGCTGATTTGTCCTGAAAAACATTAGACACACACACAAAAACATTATTTTTACAGCTTTGCAGCCACATGGAAATGCGTGCATGCTCCTTTAACAGATTTCAGTTCTCATATCACTACACTGCACTCGTGCAGTAAAAACTGGACAGTTTACATATTTAAAACTTCCTGTTACAGAAACAACGCTGTGACTTACTGCCCCGTCACCTCGTTGCATTACAGTGGTGTTACTCGAACGCATTTCACATGACACTATATTTTTGTGCAAGATTAAGTGAAAGCAAATGATGCGGAAAGAACTAATTAATGATTTTGAACTTTAAGAAGCAACAGACACCAAGCGAGTGTGACTGTCACATTTTAAACGTTCGTTGAATTGTTGAGTGATAAACTACTTACACCTGAAGGTGAGCAATGAGCCTCTCCATGGTGATTTCCTGTTTGACGTGCAGGAAAAGGCTGTGGCTGCTGAGCACCATGCTCTCCAGGATGTCCAAGCACACCTGCTGTATCGAGGCGTCGGTCGACTTGGCGTTCACAAAGCCGGCGATCTGAGGGAGAGACGTGAGCTTCAGAAAATCAAACTCGGAAAACATGCGAGAGGCGTGCGGAGAGCAGCGGGGAGGGAAACCTTTTTGATGAAGACAGAAGAGAGGTTCTCCCATGAAACGATCCCGTGATCCATCAGCTCCATAAAACCCGTCAGCGTGTGGGTCATAATCACATTACTCCTGAATGACACAGTAAAAAGAGGCAAGCATTAGACATTCACACGGATACAATCAGTGATGCAGTTGGTGCTTTAAAGTCAGTAACAGTAAAGTGTTGCATCGCTGAGAACTCAGCCAATCGTGTTGCTGCTACCATCACAGAAAAGAGCTTCAATGAATCAGTCAGTGATATCTGACGAGGACAACATGCAGTTACAAACACACAGAGAATACTAACTCGTTAGAGTCTTCTACAATCTTGACCAATAAGAGGTGTCCGTCTCGACTGATGAACTCCTGAGCAAAGGTCACGTCTGTTGAAACGGTCGCTAGTTCCTTCAGCGAATCGCAGCGCACGCCTGCGTCCGAGCTCTGGATACCCTTGAACAAATCCTCCGCGCAGCGGCCCTGAGTTCATCCACGCCAACGAAACGCACACAAAGAAACACAACGGCTCAGAAAGGGTGAAAATCATCAATCAAGCACTGACGCGACAGTTTAGACTTCTGGAGTTCTACTTTTTCAGCACGTAGCAGAATGAGTAACACAGCGAGAGGTTACAGAGGGAGAAGAATGTGAAACAGGCTGCAGACTCACCGGTGCCTTGGTCAGACGCAGAATGCAGCCGTTCTTAATGTCCAGACGATTCTACGACACACAAACAAGCAGGCATGCAGACACGGAGAAAAGGGTTTAAAAAGAACACCAAAAATAATCTGCGCACACTCGCGCTGCTCATTTTGTTGCAGTTTTTTGTATACCAGAGGACTGCACATCCAGGCAGACAACGAGAAGTTCATTCCTCACATTATCAGAGAATGACTCATCCTGCATATGTACTGTTTATTTACCAAAGGCAAAACAGATCAATGTTAAAACGGGGTTAGCAGACCACCTGAGGCTCGGGCTGCTGTTTGCACCATGACCCTGTTTAGCTTTCAAATCTAGAGCAAAAGACAAAAAGGTTCAAACTAATACATAAGACGTGAACACAGATGTGACGAAGTATTTCAGCCCAAATTTACACCTCATCTCAGTCCCTGTTCTTCATGCCAGTTACAAATGTTAAAGCCGTGCAGCTTTGCATAAATGTCACAACCAAGAGCTTCTGCTGTTCTTCTTAACGTTTATTAACCACAAAGTAAAATCTTTGCAATTAAGTCTGTGTTTTGTGAGACTGCCCCAGGCCTGTGCAGACAGGATGAACCCAGCACGTTAGGGGTTTTTGGTGGTCGGAGAAACAGAGCTCAGAGAAAACCAAAGGGCCCTGCCTGGGCTCAAACCCACCGACCACCTTACTGCTGATAATATTAACATGCACATTTCTGAAGTCAGACTGCCACTAAAAGCAGGAAATAATCAGCACCATTATTAGACTGCCTCAAATAAGTGTTCCACAGACTCATCAAGAAGCCGACCTTAAACTGAAACATCTGTGTTTAACTACGTGATCACTGCAAAAAACTGAACCTTACCATCCCTACGCTAACTGTAAAGGAGCTCTCTCCTGCAGAAGCCTCCTCTGCATTTTTCCAATGCTGATGGGTCGATAGTCTTATCTCAAAGAGCAGGAAAGCTTCAGCAGCAACCTTTAGGAGGAATCTGAGTGAAGCTGCAGCTGCTTCTCTCTTTAGCTTCTGCTTTTCCCGTTTCACGCTCGTCTTTGATGACTGAGCTCCAGGGAGACGCTCGTAAACGCAGGCAAAGTGCTGACAAAGTAGTGATTCACTGATCTAGTGGCAGAGATAGATGCTTATCTCGTAACCATGGAAACATCTGTAAGGCTGACTCGGGTCTGGTACTTGATGTTTTTGCAGAAACCTGAGCCAACGACAGACGTATTTATGTTGACTGTTGCCGACTGACCGATTCGGTGATGTACATCTGCACTCCGTCAGCATACTGCAGGGCGTAGTTCTCGGACCCGGGGAGATTCCATCTACACACACACACACACACACACACACACACACACACACACACACACACACACACTTTTCAGTGTGACCAATGAAGCACGATGATGTCAAGCAAAACAACCTCCATCACATACTTACCCGTCGCACACCTCCTTTATGACAGCAGACAGAGGTTTTTTCTGCAGAGACACAACAAAACAGCACTTAGTCAGTCACACATGCATGCAGACGCAGCATAAAAGGCACACACCTGCTGCACAACTACTATGTTTCTCTGTCAGGGAGCTGAATTCATGCTTCAGTAATGACATGCTGTTATGGGATCACAGTACCACAACTATTCCCGCTGGCTGGAAACCTTGTTTGCTGGGCAGAGGAAATCCTAAAGCTCCCCGACACTTTGTGAACAATGTTGCCCTCGGTGCCCAGAGTCCTCTTTGTACGGAAATAAAAGCCAGACTACTTCCATGTCTGACTCTCAGCTATCCTGCTATTAGTGGTCAGCCCTGTGGTTACCCAGTCAAAACGTCTTCAGGTTCTGTGGTAGACCCAGTGGACGGTCTGTCATTAGTGGCAGCAAAGAGGGTCAACGAATCAGATGCGTCTGCTGAGACCGTTCGGGCCAATGGGAAGTTTTCATGGCGAGATAGAATTGGTCGCGATTTAAAACAAAACTATTTTGTGTCGAGAAAGTAACACTCGTGAGTAACTTATTGTGCCGGTTCCTCTCAGAATAATCCCAATGAGATTATCAGCTGTTCAAATAGTGGGTGAAAGGTGCTGGTTGGGAACCTGTTTAAGCCTACACTAGTATGCTACTCTGAGACTTCACAGCCAGCCCTGCTGTGCACTTTAAACCAAACTGTCTTGCGCAACAAAGTACAACTTCCCCAAAGTTTCTGGGAAACATGGAAAACTTCCCCACAATCACATGTAGTGCAAACAGAAAGCCATTACTGCTATGAAACTCTGTTTTACTCTTAAATCCATTAACATTAGTGACGAAGCTTTCACACTTTCATGGCTCATATCAACATGAAACCCCTCTGGCTGAACGATTAATAACTGCACAGTATCTGATTTTTAAGTCTATGAACACAACATGTTCACGTGAAAAAGTCCCTCCCAAGCACGTTTTAGCAAGAAACAGACCGCAGAGTCCTGTCATGCGAGTCGCCAACAAGAGCGACTGAAAGGAAGCTGAAAGTCTACGAAACTCACATCAGTGCATGTTCAAAATTCTTTTAAATGAAGTGAGCCAGAGTTTATTTTTTTACAAATGCAGGGAGAAAGTGTGCTGCAGCTCCTGCTGCATCACTTTCCACAGCATCACTGTGCAAACGCAAGAAAGGGGCGTGGCTTTCGTGTTATTAGGAAGAAGAAACGCACGGGTCCATAGGTGCTTTTAAATAAAAACTCTAAAATGAAATGCATATAAGGTGCAGCGGGAAGTGAGAAAAGGACATTTTAGTTTAAATGTCAGTGTAATAATCAGAGGCTTACATCATGTTTACAGTCGGGAGCAAAAGTGTTATTCTGACAGCTAATTTAAACATTTCATGTTGTAGCAGCTGTATCAAACCACAGCGGTAAGGAAGTGGGGGATCATCACCATCGGTAGTCACACACACACCTAAAAGTGCCAATATTATTAGCGTCTTTCAGTTTCTAGAGTCATAATTAACTCACCTTTTAAAACCTTTTGCCAAAGCGCGCTCTCTCTCTCTCTTTTGTTGAACTGACACTAGCAGGAGTGAGCGGAGCCGTCACAGACACACGGGCTGATGCACAGTCGATTCACCAATATGGTGACACCTTTTTATTCCCCCCCGCAAGAAAATGCCCAACATTGTTCAGATGAATGCACGTCTCTGTGGTCTGGCACTGACTGCAGCCTTTTGTCCTTTGAGTCATTAGCGTGAGTGCTGCTATGAATGCGCCGGAAAGTCTCAGCACTAAAACCAACCTGTGCAGAATTAATCGACCAAATTACCTGATGCAGCCTGACTGAAATATGTCACAATCTGGAGTTCAATCAGAGCGTTTGCATTCTGACCAACTCTCTGATGAAATGTGTTCATAATGGCTGCAGAATAAAGTGGTTAAGGTTCCCCTGTTTGATTCCGCCGAGCAGGTTTATATTCACCGAGATGCTGATATAAGATACTGATGGTGTAACAAACTCAGAGGTGTAAAATGTGAGCCGAGGGTCACAGCTCTGCCAGGTTTTTTGTTCAGGGAGTCCTCATGCGCCATCATTCCTGCACTGGTGCAGAATGATGCAATTACTGCACAATCTCATCTGTTCTTACAGAAAAACTCCCAAAATGCCAGAAATATAGGATCAGGATACTCTCCTAAGTTGTCCCTTTTCACACATAGCATCGAGAGAGCGACAACTTCACTACGAGCTGACTGGTTAAAGTGACGAGCTTGTTGAACCGAGCATGCTCCCTTTGTCACACAGAAACAGTCAGATCACATGCATTAAATAAAGTTTAATGTTCAGTCCTGCTGCATCAGACGTTTGCACGATCATAGGGCATTGTTCACGGCTGCGGTGCACGTGTGAAAACGGCTTTCAACTCTACCAAGACAAGCAAATTAGGTAAGATGCTCCGCGGAGGGAAACAAATTCCCCTTGTGGTTTAGAGTTCGATCAAACGGGGACATCAGAGAAGAAGCACATCAGACGCTCTGTGTGACAGACTGTGTTATTTTAACCAACCAGAGCGCGACGGACGTTATCAGTTAAAAGTGTGCACATTGTATAAATGAGTGTGCATTACCTGGTCCAGTTGTATGAGCTGGGGGTAGGCCCCGGGCATCTGGATGGCTATCTTCACTATGTCCTTCTGCTGCGGCATGATGGCACCTCTTGGTTACACCTCTATTTGGCTGCTAATGGAAAAACAGAGTTTTTGAGCACCTGTGGGATTTAAATACATTGTGTCCCATTTCAGAACATATATAAAAACCATGTGACCAAAGTGGACTCAAGTTTGCACAAAAAATGAGTCTCCGTCATTTCGACAACAGAAAGGTGGAATAAGAAAACGAGAGTGAAAGCTGACAGTCTGTAAATCTCATGGCTGCCTCGTGCTGATCCAACAACCGTTTTCAATATGAAGCTGCAGAACACTGCTGTTCCTCTTTCACTGTTTATTTATGGAGTGCTGAGTAAAGCTGAAACAGGTAACCTCCTGCCCGTACAGGCACCTCCAGTCCTTCCATCGTTCTTCTCCCACTTCCCAAGTTGCAAATTCACACTTCCTCCTCAGCCCTGATAGACTTTTCCCAGAGGATAAAGAAGAAGCTGCTGTTGCGCTTCAAACCCTTCCTCGTCCTCCTCCTCAGTCTCTCAACACATGGACAACACAGTCTGATGTCGAGTCTTCTGTACATTCACTGGCTTGGTGTGATTAACAGCCCAGCCTTTGCTTGATCTCGTGGATGGTTTTTGCATTCTGTCACTTCCAGCCTCAAAAAGAAAGCTCGCAGTTTTCAACAAAGCAACACTCCTACTGCTGTCACAACAACCGCATGCTTTCGAGGCCTCCTCACCTCCCTGAGGCCCTGTCTGACAAAAAGGGCTGTTTTAAGTGATGATAAAAATGCAGCCGATACCTGGATGTCACCTCTCAAACATCCATCTTTGTTTGGGGGTAATTTACATGGACTAGATGGAAGGAGAAGTCTGAAGGGCTAAAACTGTTTGGTTATGTTGGATCTGCTGTGGTGCCAAAGGTCAACTTCCCTTTGAAAAACAGTAAAAATAAAGTATTCATCTTAATAGAGATTTATAGTAACTGAGGTCTACTCAGCTTCTGAGTGATCGAATTCAAAGGCCAGCCTCTCACGCTACGGTTTTTATTAACAATAACTGAGAGTACCTGTGGTTTTTAAGCTGTCCAAGCTGCTTAATGAAGAATGTGAAACTGAGCCCATGTAGGTACTTGCTGTGGTTACTGCTTTGGCTGCAAAGAACTAACCAAACAAGTACACATAAATTGCATCATATACACTGGTTCCCACTACAGCTTTGACTACACCAGTTTCCTAACTGGCCTGCAAGTGGAAACTGAACTTAATTTCAGGTCTGGGTGTCAAAATCTAACATTTCAATTAAAAAAATGACAAGTACATCAGTCAAAGTTCACCAAATGAATCTTTTTGACTTTTCCACTGTGAAGATGAAGTTTGTGGAAATTTCTGAGAAAGTGCTGTAATAGTGAAACTTGGTACAAAGAGTCTTTCAACCCCTGAAGAAGTTTCCTTTTTCCTAGTCAGCACAATCATCAAGTCAGCACTGACTAGTGTCGTAATTTACAAGAAGACACCACTAATAGTAGGATAACTAGTAGATGTTGTGATGATAAATACAAAGAGGATGGCACTCACAGAAAACACGCTACCTGCTTGGCATTATTTACATCATCAAATATAATTGGGTCGCTTCCTCTCAAATCAGCCAGTTTTTAGAGCTCAAGCGTCTCCACTTGGCATAAACAAAGAGACAAAGAGCAGAAGTTCTCTGGGAGGAAAGATGATGCCAGAGGTCAGGGATAATGGCCAGACTGCTTCGAGCTGATAGAAAGGCAACAGTAACTCAAATAACCACGTCGCAATCAAAGTAAGCAGAAGAGAGTTTGTGAATGCACAAAAATGCTGTGCGGTCTGATGAGTCTCAATGTGGGGGCTATTTTCTTAGCACACTTTGGGGCTCTCGGTAGCATCGTCTAAACGCCACAGCAAGTACTGTAGCAGACCACGTCCACCTATTTATGACCACAGTGTACAGGTCCTCTGATGATTGCTTGCAGCAGGATATTGTGTCATGTGTCAAATCATTGCAAACTGCTTTCTTGAACATGACAGTGAGTCCAGGGTACCCAAATAGCCCTCACAGTCACCAGATCTCAGTCCAAGCACAGCGTCGTGGGGATGTGGTTGAAGGTGACACTCACATCATGGATCTGCAGCAACTTTGTGATGCTACTTTGTCAGTATGGCCCAAAACCTCAGGAGTGTTTCCAGCTCCTTGATGAATCTTTGCAGGCAGTTCTGAAGGCACAAGGGGCTTCAACCCAGTACTACTACGGCATCATCTGACACTGTGACACTGTACAAGAATAATCCGTGTGGGAAAAAATAACTATGTAGACCAGAGGATTCAGAGCTCACAGCCTTGCAATACTGCTGTCGCATCTATAAGCAAACTATACGATCTATCAAAAAGAAGGAAATGAGGTTGTAGACAAATGTGGCCTGGCGACAGAAATAGAATACCACAGTACATTTCATCTAGACCTTAAGGTTGAATATTGATATAATCTGAGCAGACTAGAGCTCCAAGCTTACTCGTTCACCGTGGCCTATCCAGGACGGAGATCAGCCTGCATTCCTATCATCCAAGAAGAATCAACTTAAGCTAATCCTTTAAGCATTTCCTACAAAGTATTTTTAAAGTGTCTGAATTGATTTTATACAGCTTTACATTTAACGCATTAATGGTCAGGAACGCTACACGATGGCAGAAATACAAATTAGAATAAATTAAAAACCTCTCATTAATAGAAGTTACCATTTCCTTAGGGGAACTAACATCCCCAGACAAGGAAAGATGAACTAAAAGACCTCAAAGATGTTTTTTGCATTTTTAACTAAACCCAACTTGCTTGTATCGAAAGTTAAAAAGCTGCTGATCAGCAAAACTGTGTAAGCTGCTTCATTTACTGAACTCAGGAAAAGAGGGAAGCTTTCATCTGAGGCTCCAACAGAGGTTAACCACCAGTGCGTGCTTGCCTCAGTCAGAGTCTGTACCTGTCTGTGCCTGTTTGTGATGCCCCCCCAGAATTAACCAAGTGGAAGCTGAAACCACACCCACTGTCTGGCTTAAAACAGAAGAGAAGTTGAGGTTTAACTTTAGTACTCTAAATGTAATGATCCCAGTTAACAAAAATCCTTTAATAACCTGAACAACTGGTCAAATAAGAGATTAGCCAATCTTTAAAAGACACAAAAAGCCAAAGCCCCAGCAGTGTAATACTTATGGATAATAGCTGCTTCCATCTGACAGCCAAAAACAAGACATGGTTATTTTACAGGCCAGCAGTTACTCAAACCCATTTACGTGTAAATCAAAGAAGAAGGAGAAGAAGAAAAATCAGCCTTGCTGGGTTTAATCAGATACAATTTTCTGCTTTTCTGAAAGGAAGTTGCTAGAAATCTAACAACAAACAGGTCGTTATAATATGGGAAGTTATAGCTGCTACAATAGACGAGAACTCAAAGAGTACATCTCTGTGTGCACTCGCTCGCTGTGCAGCTGAAATAGGTGACTGAATATAGACAGCTGTCACTGTCTATATTCAGTGAGCAGTTTGCTTCATTAGGCTTAAAACCACAAGCAGGCTCAGAGCTTTTGTTAGCCTGCAGATCCTGTGTGTGTGTCTGAGACCCCCTGGACTGGCAGACCCCCCTACCCACTGTGGAAGTGTGTATGTAGGGAGGGAAGAGCTCAGCTGCCTGAAATTCCTGACCTGACAGAGTGGCACATACACTCGGTAAATCTGAAATGCTACAGGGTTCCAAGAAAAGGGGATTTATACAGTAGAGAAAACTGGAAGCTTCCTTTTTAAAATAAAAACAGAAACACTTATATGGGGTTTTCTTATAATAAGACAATTGTGCTTTACATATAGCACATGTCAGTTCAGTAAAGTCATGTGTTGCTGCATTAAGTTAGCAGCTAAACAATGTTTTAGTTAAAAGTAAACCATTCAGTGCAAAAAATAAGTTAAAAGTGCACCTAATCTGATATGACCGCAGCCACAGCGTGTTGAAAACAGTCAACACAATAGTCGTGAAAGGAATGTGAGCACAGCTTTCTTTTTTCCCTGAATGCCTCCTACCTGGTATGAGAAGACAAGTCAAGAGCTACTATCCTGCAGGAACCGCCGCAGTCGGAGCGAGAAACATTTGCAGCTCCTTTTTTACTCTTCGGGAAGAACCAAGTCGGTCCGCGGAGGTGTGTTCTCCTATAAAAACATCCGAGCCGCTGAGAAAATCTCTACTAATGTCTCTGCAAAAAGTTTTAACTATGATAAGTTGACCTAAAAGTTCCGGGTCGGCCGGAGTCTCTTGGTCGAGCGTTTTTTTTTTTCTGTTTTTTTTTTCTGGAGTCAAACATCCCTGATTAACAGACCAGTTTCCGATTTGGATTTTCATAATAAATACCCTTCCCGCGTTTCACATTAATTGAACGTTTAAATTGAAAATAAAACTAGAGATAAGGAAGAGAAAAATTAAAATGGGAACAATAACCAACGCCATATATTATATGATATTTTGCTACTTTATTGTTCATGCAGGAAACCTTTGACCGTCACATTTTTTTCTTTCGAGCGATAGAGTGCTTTTATTTTGAAACAAAAACGACATACATACCGGATGTGTCGTTGCTGCTTATGGTGAGCTCCATCATATTTTCTTTCACATTTCTTTACTAGCACATAAAATTAAATTCAAAGTTCCGGTCGCGTACAGCTGGTTACAGCCGCCCCCTGCTGTCGCTCCTTTGTCCAGCAGAAAGACTTTTGTATGTATCAGGATTAATGTCAGAAAAAAGGGAAGCAGAAACACCTCTTCCTGTCCTGCTAAAGTGCTATCAAGATATTGCTGATCATGTTCCCCTTATATGCGAAATATTTTTTCCACAGATTTTATGCCTTTGTTTACAGACAGATGACAGTAAAATTGACACGAAATGTGAGGAGGAAGATAACCGGGAGTGAGGGCCAACAGGAAGCTCATAAAATGGGATGTAATGTTTATCAAATGGCTACCATGACTCAGTTTCTCTACTTTCATCACAATGTGCAGAAGCTTTAAAGGCCATATGGAAGATACATAATAGAAGGATACTCTATACAGATGGTCCACTATGTGTTGACCAGTAGAGCTTAAGGTCTAAGAGCCTAATCCCAGAATCCCATTACTTTTATCCTTCAAGTTCATTAAAATCAGGTTACCAGTTACAGTTGGAATGAAATCAAGCCTGTACTGTAAGAAACGACCAAAGTAACAAGCCACTTAAAAAAAAACAAAAAACATGCAAATAATATTTAAGTGTTTATTGTGTTCCATTTGATGCAACTACAGCTTAGCAATTGTGATCCTGTTAAAAACTGCCTGCATACTCGAGTCTTACATGGATACAATTTGTTCAGCGACTACAGCTGAACCCCCGGCAGCTCACGACACTGTCCAAAACACAAAAACTGGATATCGACTGAGGAGAGGAGGAGTAGCGACCAGTCTGTCCACAGTGACGTCAAAAGTGCAACGACGGGAAAGGATGCTTTGCTGAAGCAGGTTTTGTCGATAAATTTCTTGGAAGAGTAGCTCCGAATCAGTGGCAAGAATCCTGTAATAATATATCTAGCTGGTATAAAAAAATAAATGCTATTCTATACAAGCAGTAGAGGGGGATATACACAGTACATACTGTACAAACATGCACGTCTTCCAGGGTAAAACAGGACGTTACACAATGAAACGATTTTAAAGAAAGCACTTATGTGTCCTTTGCGCAGAGAGAATAAACGAAGGTGAAAGGTTTAATTTAGAGTGATGGGCGGATTTTCCGCTTACAACAAAAACCATTAAAACTACAGAAAAAGGGATCTGTGCCACATATACACTTAAAAAAGGATAATTCAAGAAATACACATTTCACTGCAGCAATAAAAAAAAAGAAAGTACATCAAAAATGCCTTTTACATACAAATGATGGCATTCATATACATACATTATGAGTGAAATAGAAGTCATTTTGGAAGGAGAGGGGGAGTTTGTCCTCTGACAAACAGGAGTTAATGACTAAAATGAGCCTGATTTTCTTAAAAAAGGAGAAATTTGCGAGTTTAGAAGCACTAGTACCAGCTTGAAGTCAGTTATACAGTGAAGTTTACAGAAGATTTTTGATTTTAGGAAGCACCAAGTTTTAAATTCTAATTAAATTATGTTTTTTTGGTCCATGATTCCTTGTATCACAAATTTAAATAGCCGTAGTTTTGCATTAAGATCATGAAACTGGTACAAAAAACACTCAAACACTGAAAGATTTGAAAATTTCCCATTATTCTAAAGAAAGCAGTTCATATAAGATTACATGGTATGATTAACTGAGTGTGGCAACTTGGTTTACCTGCAAATGATTTCTCTGTGAAGTTTTAATGCGCTGGTAATACAAAATATATATTCTCTATGTACATGAGGACAGTGCATTTTAACCAGCTCTGTTTGGACTCAATGAAGTCATGCATGAACTTAGCTTGCCATGACTTAACCTGATAGTAAAAGGGTTTCTCTTAAATCCCGGAGACTTCTGACTTAAGAGATCGGTCTATACAAAAACACACTCACAGACACACAAGCACACTCGCATCAAGTGTGCCCACACACTCTCACTCACAAGCACGCGGGAAGCCGATACACAAACGTAACCCCTTATGATACATAAAAATCCCCCAAAAATATAATTACGACTCTTTTTTCCTTGGAAAATCAGTAAGTAAAATGTTTTGTTCTCGCCTGTGTTTCTTCAGGAGGCGGCACATTGAGCTGCTATCAGAGCTCAGCTGGAGCTCATCGTGTCAGTGGAGAGGTGCCCGTAAATGCTCCTCAGATGGAGATGGCTTTCCTGCACCTCCTCCCACCTTCACCGTCATGGAGGGGGAGGGGCAAAACTTGGATAAAATGAGGGCAGATTATATTTGGGCCAACTGTTTCCTGCTCTGACGGCAATCGCGGAGGTCAGAGGTTGAGAATCGGGACGTCAAACAGGTCGCACAGACCTTCTGTCTCGTCCAGGTTGTATATGTAGTCGTGGTCACTGGGTGGAGGTGACAGGCGAAGGAGAGGAGAGAACACTGGGGGTGAAAGAGAGAAATACTTGAGACCTATTATAGAGGGCTAAGGTCAGGCATCTTACAGCATGGTATAAATTATAAATACACAAGGAAATCATTTTTTCCAAAAATCTTTCACTGCAGTTTCCTTCTTCTCCATCAGTGTCGACATTTAATATTCTAATTCCAAACAGAATGTGGATATTTGTAGAGTCATCTCAACAGTTGAGCTCAACTGAATGAAATTTCTCTTGGTTCTCGAGGGATAAATGATGCTTTGATCCAAATGAGCCCAAACACGTTCTGGCTAAGATTTTCCTGCACAAACGCTCCACTTTGGAATCTTTCTGGGAATACCTGAAAAATACAAATATTCCAGCTCGTCTGTAAGCAAACATACCTTCTGATGACATCAAGTCCTCTAGCAGGTCACCACTCATGATCTCTGTCAGAGGAATAAAATCAGGAGACATTTTTAAAGCACCAAGTCTGCAGGAGAATGAAGACAAGTGGCCTGTATCAGCAGAAACTTTCCTAAGGAAACTTTAACTTCTGCAAGAAGCCAGAATGTTACGATCTGGTAAATATTTCCAATGACCAAATCTGGAAATGCATGTAGTCTTTCAATGTACAACAACTAAATGTAGCTACGTAAGCTCAGGAGAAGTTTACCTTTTGTTGGGTCAAACATTTCAGAGAAGTCCAGCACTACAGAGAAAAGACAATCAATCCATCCATCCATACATAAATAATAATAAAAACAAAACAGTATTGCAGTCAACTGTAATCAAACCTTTATTACACCAAAATGGCAGAAAAGGGTTAACACTCACACTCAGATGGACCTGACTTCATTGGTTCGAATCCTGCAGAGGCAGAAGACGACGTGGGACCGTCCAAAGAGGCGGACGACTGTAGCTGCTGAGTAACTGCAGCGGGCGTTTCGGTTGTTGGGCTGAGTGCTGTGGTGGCTGTCACCTCTGAAATAAAGGCAAGCATGACACAACAAAAACATACTTTGAGATAATGTTGGACAAAATGCAAACCACGACAGGAAACAGGGCGGGTGTTGAGAGAAAAAGTTCTAGGTGCTATTTTTCCTTACCCGTTGCTGTCTGGATGGCTGAAGGGGCCGATGTGACAGGAGCCGTTTTTGTGGGAGGAGCTACAGCTGTTTTAGGGACCTGAAGAGGAAACAAACAAGGTGGTCCAGTACTCTAGTATGAGATCACTGTTCTTATTATTGGCACTTCAGACTCACTAAACAGAGAAAATGAAATCTGTGTGGACCTGTGTGGTGGCAGTGGGCATCTGGGAGGTAGGTGTTGGAGCTGGGAGGTTCTGTAGGACGTCATCTGGAGGAGGAACGGGCAAAACAACGGGAGAGGCACTGGAGGGGTCTTTATTGACCAATAAAACTTCAATGGGACCAGATGTACTTTTAAGACGGATCTGGTATTTTCGCTGTCCATTGAGAACCTGCACACACGCACAGTCGGAGATATGAGCGAAACAACAACCGGACCCGAGAGCACAGAGGAAAATCCAGTACAGACATCACTTACAGATTCTGGTATGGGCACCTCTAGCTGTGTGCCTATTGGAGCACGGATCGCGAGGAGAGTGTCACCTGTGGAAGGAGGGCGGGGAGGTGGCGAGTGAGAAAAGTTGCTTTTGAGTGAAAGAGCGAAATGCCTGCAAATCCAAGCACGTGAAACAATTACCTTTAAATGCCCCACAGAGATCTTCATGTTTTACATAGGCCATAGTATGAATGTGTTAAGGGCCCAAAATGTAGCAGCAACCACATCTGGCACACAAACTGAAACAATCTCAACAGTACACCTTTGTACACCAACACTAAAAATGACTGAGACATTTAATATGAGTATTTGAAAGAGTCTAAGTTTAAGCTTTAAAGAAAGAAAACCTTACATCTGTAACTAAACTGCATATTTATTAGACACTCCCAGAAAGTCAAAGGTCCCAGAACACCTTATGACATCATTAGGAGAATTTCCTCAGACATTAAAAGTCTCCTCCTTGGACCACGGAAGAAATGATTCACCTGTAATTCATCCTCTCTGAAGACCTTTGAACACTAATATATAGGGTTATGGTTATCTTTCATTATGCTGCAGCTGACTGTGCAATGCAGAAATGAGTCTGACTGTGGTCTAACCTACCAGTCAAAGGTTTGGAGACGCCTATTCATTTCATGGTTTTTCTTTATTTTTACTACTTCCTACATTGTATATAAATACTGAAGACATCAAATATATGAAGCAAGATTTATGGAATTATGTAGCAAAGAAAAAGCTGATAAATAACTCTGTTTTATATTTTAGATTCGTCAAAGTAGCCGCCCTTTGCTTTGTTGACAGCGCTGCAAACCCTCGGCCTTCTCTCAGTGAGCTTCATGATGTCGTCACCTGAAATGGTTTCACTTCACAGGTGTGCCTGTCAGGGTTCATTTGTGGAATTTGTTGCCTTCTTAATGGGGTTGGGACCATCAGGTGTGTTATGCAGAAGGTTGGTGCACAGCTGACAGCCCTATTTATCAACTGTTAGGATTCATATTATGACAAGACCCAATCAACTAAGTAAAGAGAAACAACAGTCCATCATTACTTTAAGAACTGAAGGTCAGTCAGTCCAGGAAACACTAAAACTTTGAATGTGTCCCCCAAAACCATCAAGCACTACGAAGAAACTGTCTCACATGAGGACGCCCCAGGAAAGGAAGACCAAGAGTCCCCTCTGCTGCTGAGGATACATTCATCCGAGTCACCAGCCTCAGAAATCACAAGTTAACAACAGCTCAGATTAGAGCCCAGATAAATGCCACACAGAGTTCCAGTAGCAGACACATCTGCTAAGAAACCACGACTAAGGAAAAGCAACAAGCAGAAGAGATTTGTTTGGGCCAAGAAACACAAGGAATGGACATTAGACCATCTGTGCTTTGGTCTGATGAGTCCAAATTTGAGATCTTTGGTTCCACCCGCCATGTTTTTGTGCAAAGGTGAAGCATGAAGGAGGTGTGATGGTGTGGGGGGGGCTTTGCTGGTGACACTGATGGGGATTTATTCAAAACTGAAGCCATACTGAACCAGCATGGCTACCACAGCATCCTGCAGCAACATGCAGACACACCTCCAGGCTGTGTCTGGCCTATTTGACCAAGAAGGAGAGCGATGGAGTGATGTGCCAGATGGCCTGGCCTCCACAGTCACCTAAACCCAATGGAGATGGTTTGGGATGAGATGGAGCGCAGAGTGAAGGCAAAGGGCCAACAAGTGCTCAGCATCTCAGCTCCTTCAAGACTGTTGGAAACCATTTCAGGTGACGACCTCATGAAGCTCATGGAGAGAATGAGAAGAGTGAGCAAAGCAGTAATCAAAGCAAAGGGTGGATATTTTTGAAGAATCTAAAATACAAAACATGTTTTGAGTTATTTCACACTTTTTTCCTTTACTACATAATTCCAGTGTGTTCACTCATATTTTTGATGCCTTCAGTCAGAATCTACCATGTAAATGAAAATAAAGAAAAACCATTAATGATAAGGTGTGCCCAAACTTTTGACTGGCAGTGTATGCCAATACCCACAGCTGAATTAAGTCAGATCTTTGGCATTGCTCAGAGTAACATTTATGAACCTGCAGTACCCACTAGTTTATAACTCTCACACAGGTATGCACTAGATCTGCCACTGCTCTAATTAAATACTAGAAAACACAAAATGAATGTACAATCTAACAAGCAGCTTCAAGAGCAATAAAGCCATTGTGTTAAAGCAACCCTGACCACAGGACAGACCACTTCCAGCTAAAACCCACAGACTGTGCAGTGAAGGATATGGGCTGTTGTTGGAGTCATCCGTCACATTCTTGATGCTTTGCTGGACCCAGACTCTCTGCTGGTCCAGCTCGTGTTCCCGAAGGGCCAGGTCATCAAGCTCCGCCTTCAGATCAATCAGCTTATCAGCTATCTCTCTGGTGTTACACCCTGGACCAACACCCCTAAAACACAACGGTAATAGCATGTTTATGTACAGAGAGGAGATAAAGACACCTTCATGCACACACAAAACTCTTGCCCACTGATCATCTGTTTTTTATTAGAGCCTGGACTCTCAGATTCAGATTAATTTGCCTGAACCTGAAAAATTAGAAAATCTCAGAAAGTTTACTTAAGCGTAATTAAAGCTTTGATATTCTTTTCTCTCCTGAGTAAAATGAAATGTTCATTTATATTATCAGCTTACATATGTGGGGCTATCCCAGAAGTTGCAGCTACGGTAGACGTGGTCTTTCTATTATTCAGGATGTGTTATTGTAACTCAAGTGGCATTTATAGTGCTTATGGTCTGTGGTCAGTCCTATAACCCTCATGAGTTATGCAAACTGAAAGTCTGAATCTGCACTTTTCAGTTCATTAGTCATTTCTGTACTGTTACAACTAAGCTAAAGCCATGAGAGTGCAGAGATGCAAAGAATAACACCAACAGGCACCACAGTCCTCAGGTTCTCACCTACTTCGCCACCTCTCTCTGTATCGGTAGCACATACCTCTTGTGCAGAGTGGAAGGTTTGGGAGTGATGCAAGTTCTTGAAAAACATTTATGGTTTCAAACAGCTTATACCACCATTACCTAAGCACATCATCTTTCTGTCGTGAAAGCCCTGTCAATCACTTGAAGAACAAAATGAAGTGTGGACTTACTTCCACTGAATACTATTTTTGGACTTCTTCTCTATCAGTCCAATACCTTCCAGCACGTTAGTGATGTCATAGATACGCCGTTTCTGACGCACAGCCAAGGTGTCTGCCGCCTGAAAGACAGGAAAAATGCATTTAAAAAACAGACGACAGCATTTATGTAGCTAACACACAGACCATCTGTGGTATCTAGGGCAACAGGTGCCCTGCAACAAAAACCTATAAAGTCTCACCAAAAATGGTGGCATAATTTTAACTTCCTTCCTTTCTAGCCCAAATCATCTGATGTGCAACATGCTAACATTAACCATATGGCAAGTGCTGATACTGTAAGCCCACACGTTATCATCAGGACCTGTGGCTAAAGTGGACTCATGGAAGTTCCTTAATAACAGCTGTATTTAACAATTCACATAACATACATTCATATACATTCCCAACATAAAATGCTTCACCCTGCAGCACGCAAATGGCCTTTCAATTATTTTATTTATTTTTAGCCTAAATATCAGGGGAGAAAATTGGTTTCTGGCACCAAATAATTTCTGTCACTTTTTACATAAGGGCTCCATATCTCGATAACAGGATCCCTGGAAAAATGGGAAAAAAAAGTCCTTTGTTCTGTGAAAGTTACAGAGTATAACTACAGAATGGATGAGTAAATTTGTTTCATTACCATAGCTTTTTTGCACTACCTCCAAGCACTGTGCTCTCCATTGTGCGCCTTTCTATTGGTTTACATATAGACTGTATACATCTCTTCTGTTTGACATTTATTCCTGATGTCTTTACTAACATATAAATAATTTTGTTGTAAATGTACAATGGCAATAAAAGGGCTATTTTATTCTATTCTATTCTAATAAACTAGTGAAAATTAAAGTTGAAGCGACAGGGAGGGGAAAAAGGGTTGACACTTTATCAGCAATGCACAGTGCAGCTACCAGTGTCAAAAGCTATAAAGCCAATCTGCTAAGACCCAGCAGCCACTGTGATACAGTCCAAGTAATGCTTGGCTGGTCAGGCTGCCTTCTGGTTCACTGGTTTGTTTAAGAAAACATGAACGGCAGTTTGGTGAAAGGCTTCTATTTATAACACAAGCTGAGAAGTTCGGTAAAGTCTGGTTTTCACTTTAAAAACACGTTTTATACTTTACGACTTTGAAGCCAAATAGTATAAATAGTACAATATTAGACTTTTCAGACTGTCCTTTGACAGCACTAACTCCTTCTAATTATGAGTATAGAAGACCACAGTTACTTCAAGTTGATCTAAAAGCAGCTCATTATGTAATATCAGAAGCGCTTATAACAAGGATGGTGACTGAGTCGAGCTATCGAGAAGGGAATGCACTGTCCTTTAGGACACATGCTCTCCGAGTATCTGTGGGGAAACTAACACAGTGAATGCATGTCGTTAAGTGACAAGGACGTTATCAATCAGAGAAAATTTGTTCATGTGTGAAGATGCAGCAGGGTCGAGTCAAAAGAAAGCGACAAAAGCTGACCCACTTTTTAAACTTTGAATCTGCAGGGGGCAGAGTCTGAAAAGTTGACCGGTGTTCTCAAAGTTCACTTGTTGTCTTTGCTCAGTTCTCTAGCTAAAAGCTTGAAAACAACATTTAAGTTGCGTTTGAAAGTAACCCGGGTGTATTGAAACTGCAGTGCCACGAAAGAAAACCGTATCATTAGTTCGAATTAGCCTGTCATACAGCTAGGCTAGGCTAACAAGCTAGCGAAAGTGTAACGACAGCGGGCAGGCTCCAAATGACATGTGCTAGCTAACAACAAAGACCCCGGGTTGCATGCTCACAGCTTTTAGGTCCAGCACCCCGTCCTTCGCCTCCTGTAGTAAAGTCACAAACTTGGTCGTGAGCAGCCCCAGACTCTTTTCGTGCCTGCTCGGGGTCTGCGGCTGCAGCGAGTCCCCCACAGCTACCAGGTCGCCTCTGTTACTGGCCGACTCCAGCTCCATCATCACTCGGGACCAGCTCCGTACTTCCCCCTGCCTCCCCGACCAAATCCAGCCAGCGAGCCCAGGAAAGCACGCCCAGTCAGACAAGCAGAAGGCCGGGATAGCGCGAGGGCGTTCAAATGTGCTGGTGTAACCCGCGTTTCTCCAATTTATTGTCCTAAATCAAGCCGAACAGACTGAACACGGTAATTCAATGAGCGAACAGTCGGCGGAGAGCCGTTGGCCACGCGAGGTATGACGGGACGGTTCAATCATTCAAGGGAGTGTCTGCGAAAACTCCATCGTCAAAGAGCGTGGAATAAAGCGACAGCGCCAAGATTTGTAAAGTCATTACATTGTTTCTAGTCCGCCGTTCTATTGTTCGCAATTAAAGGTTAATTTCCATTTTTTTCGCTGTTATTTTCGTTTAGAGCTACAACACTGAGTTTTTTTTCGGATTAATGTAGTAGTGCTAGTTTCAGACGCACCCTTACTGACTCAAACTTGAAGAAAACACACGCACGCGTCAAAGAACGTACACGCCTACGCACGCTTGCGCGCGCGCGCAATCACTCTCTAGGATATTTAGAGTGTTTAGAAGTATTTAGAATTAAGAAGTTCTTTAAAACTACACACACACACACACACACACACAAATATCTTCAAATATGTTATATAAATAAATACTAGAAGTTGCCCCACAGACTGCACACAGCGCTCACTGGATTCATTCCACATATTTTTCGTCTGCATATTAAATGTACAATCTTGTGTTTTTTATATATTAAACGCGCTTGTACATGTATCAGTGATTCATGTTCTAGTATTTATCATTTGACTCTTCACGGCAGCTGACCAAATTCAAATGTTTATCTGCAAAAAAAGATGTGGTTGAAAACATTAAGGAAAGGCGTGGTGTACTTCTCCTTTCTGTCGGTATGCTGGTTTTGTACACTGCAGATTGTTCATTTGAATGTTTTGGTTTACCACCAACTATAAACGTCAGCCTGACGTCAGCCTGACGTTTATAGTCGTGTGAAAATGTTTTTAATCCCTTCCCGATTTCTTAGTAGTAAATTAAACAAAATCAGTGTTTGAATGATGAATATTTTATTAAGGAGTTAAAAAGCTATACAAACGTACCCGTCCCTCTGTAAATACAATTAAATTAAATTAAAAAAAATCATTCTCTAATTGCCTTGGCTTGGATAATGAGAGTCATTATCGACAAATGGAGAAAACTTGGAATAGTGGTGAAATGCAGGCCCTAGTAAAGATCGGTGACCACCCGTTGCTGACCAAAAATAAAACAAGAGTCATCTCACCACATATGGAGAAAAAAAAGGACTGATGAGACAAAAGTTGAACTTTTTGGAAGGTTTGGATCATAAAAGAGATCATCATACCAACCATTAAGCGTGGTGGTGGTAGTCTCTTGGTCTGAGGCTGCTTTGCTGCTTCGGGACCTGAATTACTTGCTGTAAGCAATGGAACTATAAATTCTCTCCCTAACAGAAACTACTGAGGAAAAGTGTTTGCCCATCGGTTCATGTTATGAAACTCAAGCGCACTCTGAATATGCTGGGGGACAATGATCTGAAACACACCAGTGAGTCCACCTCTGAAGGGCTCAATAAATATTAATATAATAAATATTACACAAATAATTGTTCTTCTTGGAATTATTGTTAAGAGAAATAAAAGTTTCCTTTAGGCAGTTGATATCATATAACCACGCCAGCCAGCCGACACTATTTTTAAACCAGTAGGGGGAGCTAGTGCCCAACGGGAAAAAATCCCAATAAGTTAAATCTTTCACGTCAGCAGATTCGTGACGGTAATAAAGTTTTTAAAAAGTCCAACACTAAACAATTAAAAATTAAAATTATTAAAATTAAAAATTATCAGAGATGCATACAGATGTCTTAGCAGTAGTGATCCAGAGTTGAAATATTAAAAATTATAAAAATAACCCCCGAGCTTCTGTGCCGCGAATCTGCTTCTGCTGTCACATGCAGTCAGCTGACTGCGAGCTGAATGATAAACAGGAAGGCTACAGGAAATACCGTTATTACATTCATCCAGACGCAGGTAATTTTGAGTCTTAGAAAGGTTTCATGTTCATCACATGAAATTTAAAAAAATTACTGTGGCCGTCTTGGACAGATTTTTGTTTTGTTATTTTTATTCTGTTTATTTATTTATTTATTTTTCGATATGTGGCTACTTTAAGTTGTTAGCCGCACTGCTAGCCAACGTTGAGATTCACGTTAACAAACTGAGCAGATATTTAGCAGGGATTAAGTTACAAATATTTACGGCCTTTGTTGTAGCATGTGAATACCGTATATTTATGCGCAAACATCGGTTGTGTCACAGATTTGATGCGACAGTGTAAAAGTGGCGCAGCACCAGAGGCTTGAATTCATTCATGGTTTTCTGCTATCTTGTTTTGTTTTTGTTTTTTTCCAGCTGTGACCATGAAGAAGAACAAAGCCAAGGCAAGCAGCAATACTGAGAAGGAGTTTGTGTTCGAGTTCAGGGCAGGTAAACACAACTGTGTCCTCAAAGTGCCCCTGCAGTTTCCTGTGCAGGAGAACATCAGTGACCTTCATGGACGCCTGATGCTGCTGCATAAAATACCCTGCTACTTAGAAAGTGGTGAGATTGTTATTCCTTTTGCAGGTCTTCCCTTCCCTGAGTATAACCTAACTGTAACATAAGAGAGCTAGAAGCTGCACTAAAGCATTTAGTTACAGGAGCTTGTTACATTTCTTATACAAAGCTACCGAGTTGCACTTTCCACTTTGCTTGCACAGACCTGAAAGACTTTTTAAAAAAATATCTGCTTTGTGTGACCTTTGTTGCTCTAGAACTGAAAAACTCGCTTTCCAGTTTCGTTGAGAAGGAGACGATTCTGGATTATGACAGAGAGGCAGAGCTGGCCCTGCAAAGACTCACAACAGGAGACGTAGATGTAAACAAGCTCACCAGTGCATGGACTAGGTCTTACGTGGAGGTAATAACGCATTTCATTGTGTTTTTATCGTGTTAAACACAGCACTGTGTGAACTAGGGCCTTTCTGTGTGTTTGCTTGGGGCCCAAAGTCCAAAGACGTGCACGTCAGGAAAAGTAGGTGTGAATCTGAGTGTGGATTGGTTGTCTGTCTCTGTGCGTCCACCCTGTGATGAAATGGCGACCTGTCCAGACGCCTGCTACTACACAGCAGGAATTGGTGTATCCATGTAACTTAACCTCCTAAGAGCCAAACTCTTTCATGGCATGCATTTTTAATTTCTCTTTCCTATTTGGGCTGATTGGGACCTGATAAATTTAAAAACAAAGAATTACGTGATTTTTTTTATTTTTTTTTTTTATTTGTATTTTTAACCTGATTTTTGTTTCTGAGAAAAACAAGATCAACATATGAGGACATTAATTTTAAATTTTGATAGAACAGTGGCAGTATAATGTCCTCGTAACTGGATATCAGGCCCTTGTAGGGCAAAATTTAGTATTTTGGTCTAGACAACCCAAAATGTGATGTCCACATATGTGGACGCCAGGTCCTAGGAGGTGAATCCTGAGTTTTCAGAATTAAGAAGGTGGTTTACTACTTACCGGGTTGCATAGCTTGAAGACCTAACATGCTCTGGAGAAGGTTATGTTATAGATTAGAGACCAGCAGGTACACAATCACCTCTTACTGACTAATCAGTTCTCCAGAAATTTCTGGAAGATTCCTTGGGATGGAGAGTGGGAGTGTCGTAAAGTTTTTGCCTTTCTCTGATTGGCATCACTAAGAATCATAGATTCTTAGATGTAACTTTTAATATTCCTTGATTATTTCTTTTAAATATTAATGTTATATTTAGTCTGTATTATGTGTTTAACCTTTTCTTAGTTTTCTAATGTTATAGTTTTACCTTCCTTAGCAAACTTGAATATGTTTGTAATCGATCAGATGCTGTCAATGTCGCCCTTTCTGTGTGAATGCACTCGTAGCTAGGTTGATAAACCCTTGGTAACTTATTGAGTAGATAACCCCCCTTTATGTGACCGCTTAGCCTGATTGCTGATGTTAGAATAACTGAAACAAGATAACTGAAAGATACTTTGGATATGTTGAAGTACAAGCCCCAGCATGCACCCTGCCTCTTACTCTGTGACAGCCAAGATATTTTGGATAAGTGGTTAAGAAAATGGATAGTTCAGAGGTCAACCTTTCTGAAAATCACCTTTCAAATTTAAACCATAGGTGCCTCTGCTAGGAGGCTCAGGCTGTATAATAAGTTTTACTGCCTTAGTTGTTTGTACAACCTTACAGCAAGTTGTTTCTGTTTCTGATGTTATCTATTTTAGGCTGATGGATGTATAATTTTAATGAAAAACATTTAACTTCACACACACGATATTTCATTAACAGTTACAAATAATTTGTTTTAAAGTAAAGTCTTGTTTGGTGCCTAACTATAACTAACCATAACTAAGTTACAGAAAACATCTTCCATATGTGTCGCTATTGTTATATTAACACTGTGTGTTTAAACTGTAACTTCAAAATGCCATTTGGTAGTTAGAATAAGGAATCATGCTGCAACCGTCTCATTCAGTGACACAGGAAACAGATTAGATTCAGTACAGAAATTTGTAAAACTGTGTGGACAAATGTTTCTGTCAAAAATATCTGTTAATATTATGGACGGTACTTTTTAAGCTTGGCAGGTATTCCAAAAATACATTTCACGCACTGGCTGCTTAACACAGCCTGATAAATACAGCTCCATGTTTCTGCAGCAGCACAGCAGCGTGGTTTGGAAGTGTCCTTGAACACTCTCACTAACTTTGGAGTGGTCATGGATCATTAAAGTCATTTAAACAGAAGTAGAGCAGTAATTGTTTATTCATGAGTTCTGGACCCCTCGAAGAAAAACCCCCAAACAAACAAACAAAAAAAAATCTCATTACATGAGCCCTCATGCTGTGTCTAATGTCTCTCGCAAGCATTTTACTTGGTTACTTTGATGCATTTCCCACCAGAGATGGGATACATTCACATGCCTGAGAACTGAGTCATTACTTTTGTGCTGTGGATAAATACAAAACAAACACAATTGTGAGAAGCAGACTTTGTGGTTTCCTAATGAAATTGTGTATGGTGTGTTCACTGAGACATTTATTTAAACTCAAATGCCTCATTTCATGTTTAAGGAAGGCTGATGAGATCAGCTCTCTCCCGCTGCACTCACACATTTAGGAGTTTGCCTGCAGTCCCACTTGCACAGTGTTTGTTACCTAAACATTCTCGAGCCTGTGTAAATGTGGGGTGTTCACACTGAAGAGTACTGTTATTGTGCATTTACCTTAGATGGGTCAACTGGCCTCGTATGTTTTGCAGGTCATAACACAGAAACTGCGACTTTGTATTTTGCCTTCTTTGTTTGGCTGAAAATAAGCTGCTTGCTTATTGTTCTTGTTCACAGTCCGATCATCACCCAGCATGGTTAAGCACTGTACCTCCACCCTTCTTTAACTGCTTACAACTGTCGTTTAACAAAAAGATGTTTTGCTTCCTGCCGTCACTGTTGCAGACCACACTGGAACATGCGCGGCCTGAAGAGCCCAGCTGGGATGAGGACTTTGCCAATGTGTACCATGAATTGATCCACTCCCCCGCCTCAGATACGCTCCTCAACCTGGAGCACAACTACTTTGTTAGCATCTCTGAACTCATCAGTGAGAGAGACATGGAGATTAAGAAGCTTCAGGAGAGGTTGGTGTTAGATGGGATTTGATTGGGATTTTTGGATTTCCTGAACATGTTTTTCTGTCTTATTTCTAAATGCTTATTACCAACAGTTTTGCCTTTGGTTTTTTAGCCAATGTTAGTTCTCAGCCCTCCCCTCTTACACAACTCTTATCAAATAGATCATCATCTTAAATTTCTTCCATGGACTAAAATTAGGTCAGATCTTTTTTTGTTTCCTACCACAGAGATAATTTTTTATCATGTTTTATGAATATTTATGTACTTTCCCAACAATCTGTCAAAAATCAATAAATACTTTCCTGTTTTGTAGGCAAGCGGCAGAAATGGACAAAGTCATGCATGAGCTGGGAAACACGCTCAGTGACCAGGATGTGAACGCAGTAGCTTCTCAACACTTTGATGCACAACAGGTGAAAGGAAGCTGAGGTGCTCAGTAGTTTGTCTCCGTGTTAATAGAAGTGGAGAGCCGAAAAGATGATTTCACCTTTCAGGAGATACAGGTGGTTTGTTTTTCAAGTAAACTTTTTGTTTAAGGCCCTGAACGTTTGACATTGTCATCAATGAACAGGTGCTTGAAAACAGGTGGGCAAGCGAGCTTAAACAAGTGACGGGCATTCAGAAGCATGAATACCAAGAATGGGTGGTCAAACTGCACCAGGACCTGCAGAAATCCAACAACAGCAGCAAAATAAAGTGAGTTCTTCTCTGTGTATCTGTGTGTGCACACTCAGAAAAACAAAGGTCTGTTACAGTGTTCGCTTTCTCTGTGTGTGCACACTGCAGTGCAGCCTGTCTTTGTGTTTGCTCATTTGATATATGAAACCTCACTTTCTGCTCGCGTTTACCTGAGCTAGCCTTTTCAGGTGCGTGACAGTACCCTCATGGATTTTGAGGTACAACAAAAACAGTCGATTCGAGATAATAAACACCGGAGTCAGCTGCTTATTCTTACTCTTTCCTTTAAAGGAGAAAACCTGCAGTGAGTGCAGCATCATTATCTGATGGGTGGGGTTTGTATGTGCTGTGATAATAACACTGGTTAAACAGGCTGATTAAAAGCCAAAGGGCCAGATTTCCTAGGTTAATGCTGGTTTATGAAATTTTACACCGGACACTGGTGAGAATAGTTAATGCAGTGCACATGTTACTCGTGGGTCCTTTTTCCTGAATATATTTCTTAAACTTGAAAAACAAGGCTAAGGTGTGCGTTTAGCTGTGTGCCACGGCAGAAGTAACTTTTAAGCAGATCAGTCACAAACTTACAAGAAAAAATGTTTTGTGTTCACCTCAAATAGATGAGCTGTTACAGATTTATTCTGTGTCTTCCTGGTCTGTGAGAAACAGATTATAAATTCTATGTTACTGTATTATTATTGGCAGATTACAAGTGACAACCTGCACCTGTGTTGTGAGCGGATTGCCCGTGCACCCATCAGTTAGTTTGCAACCTGCTAGTTTGGGTTGCTCGTGTTATTGATTTGAGTAGCTGAACTGAGCTGGGTGTGTGTGTGTCTGCCTCCGTAAACAGGCAGTTTTATAGTAAATGAACAAACATTTCCACTCCTATGGGTGCTTTTTTTGCAAAATGCAACTTTGAACTTATTATGTTTGACCTGAAAACTCGACAGGAAGTTGGAAACAAAAGCTGGGTAGCAGAATTTTAATAACAACGAGAAAAGTCATAAAGTTGAGTCATAAAATGACATGAAACCGATCAGCTGCTTTCCATCTTCACAACAAAACTAACCTTAACTGGTAACAGCTGCACATTACTAGGACTACACTACACTACGACTATAAATGTCTGCTTTAATGTCTATGTAAATGTGATTACAAGAGGTCACAAAGTTGACTTGGTTTGACTGATTTTGAGCTTTGTAGGATCAGTTCAGACTGTCGTCTCGAGAAAACAAGTGAAAAATGTCTAAAAGTGGTTCACAGTAATGTTAATAGTAACATACAGTGAGGAACATAAGTATTTGAACACCTGAGAAAATCGGTGTTAACATTTGGTACAGAAGCCTTTGTTTGCAGTTGCAGAGCTCAAACGTTTCCTGTAGTTCTTGACCAGGTTTGCATACACTGCAGCAGGGATTTTGGCCCACTCCTCCACACAGATCTCCTCTGGGTCTGTCAGGTAGTTTCAGCTCCCTCCTGAAGATTTTCCATTGGTTTTAGGTCTGCAGACTGGCTAGGCCACTCCAGAACCTTGATATGCTTCTTACGCAGCCACTGCTTGGTTATCCTGAATGTGTGCTTCGGGTCATTGTCATGCTAGAAGACCCAGCCACGACTCATCTTCAATGCTCTGACTGAGGGAAGGAGGTTGTTGCTCAAAATCTCACAATACATGACCTCATTCCTCCTTTCCTTAATGAAGTGCACTCGTCCTGTCCCCTTTGCAGAAAAGCACCCCAAAGCATGATGTTCCCACCCCCATGCTTCACAGTAGGGATGGTGTTCTTGGGATGCAGCTCATCCTTCTTTTTCCTCCAAACACAGTGAAGTTGAGACCAAAAAGTTCTGTTTTGGTCTCATCTGACCACATGACTTTCTCCCACGCCTCCTCTGGATCATCCACATGGTCATTGGCAAACTTCAGACGGGCCTGAACATGTGATGACTTGAGCAGGGGAACCGTCCATGCAATGCATGAAACTGTGCTCCCAGCTGTCTTCATGTCATTGAGCATCTGGGCTGATTCCTCACCTTTCTTATCATCAGAGATGAGATGCAAGATCTCACCCCACCCCATCTCACCCCACGAGGTGAGATCTTGCATGGAGCCCCAGTCCGAGGGAGACTGACAGTCGTCTTTATTCAGTCATTATTCAGCATGTATTGAATATTCTGACCAAAAAAAACCCAAAAAACGGATATCACCAGAACATCTATGGTTCTGAGACAACGTGCTGACCCTGCATTCTGTTGTTTTTAAAGATGAATATCATCATGTTATTACGTGTGGATGAAACTGAGAACATTCGACATCAGCACTCGGAGCGTTTTCTAAACGTGCACTTTTAGTTAAAGCTGCAAAGCGAAAATTGAGTTGGAGTTTGGATTTCTTTGATAAGGTCTCTTTACTTTTCCGTCTGTTTCCCAGATTTAAATAAAACCTGGTTCCACCTGAGGCTCAAACTGAGCTCGTCAACAAAGCGTTTTCTTAAACCGTAAACCTCTGTTTGAGTTATGAGTTATATCATTTCATGTTTCTTTGAGCTATGTTTTATGAAACACTAACATTCGATTTCTTTCTTTGCTGCATCATGGGATCAAACTCTTCACTTTATTAACCTGTATAACCCACACCCACTCGCCCACTAAACCTCAGCTCCAACTAAAGCTTAAGCTTTTTATAACTGTCGGTTCCATAAAATGATTTCTTTGAATCCGCAGACGTGCTAAGGATTGGTTTCTCTTCCCTCTCAATTTTCCAGTGAGGAGATTAAGGTGCAGCCCAGCCAGCTGTCAGAGGCTGCAGATTCAGGTGCCAGGATGTTCGAGGAACAGCCTCAGCTGGAGGAGAGCTTCACCATACACTTAGGTACTTCACATGCTTCCCTAGTATTTTTGCACAGATCAAGCATCGCTGTTACAGTTAACACAATAAAAATTTGCAGGAGCACAGCTAAAGACGATGCACAACCTGCGACTGGTCCGAGCAGATGTGCTGGATTTCTGCAAACACAGACGACACGGCAGCAGCGGAGCGAAGCTGCGGCGGCTGCAGACGGCTCTTTCGCTGTACTCCTTCTCACTGTGCGGTCTGGTGCTCCTGGTTGATAACAGGGTCAACTCCTACAGTGGCATCAAGAGAGGTCAGGGAGCATGCGGTGTATAATGTAGTTAGATATATGTATGTTGATTCCTGCTTTTACCTGCAAAGAGTCATTTTTGGCGGTTTGATGAACTGTAATGTGGATATTTTGTTTCTGTTTACCTTCTCTTTTCTTCTACTGTGGAAGCCAAACTTTCTTTAAGTGTTTTATTCACTTACTGTGGGTTTCATCTAACTTTAAGTTTGAACTTGAGGCTAAGCAGTCATTTGGTTCCACTGTGTTTGAGTTCACCTGGGGCCTACTCTATGTCAACCCACAGACTTTGCAACTGTGGCAAAGGAGTGCACAGACTTCCACTTCCCCTGTCTAGAAGAGCAGCTGGAGGAGGTGCAGCAGGTGGTGCTGTACGCCAGAGCCCAGCGGAGCAGCAAGCACAAAGACCAGCCTGGTGAGACATTTTGCAAAAAGAAACACTTGGAGTCTCAGCCTGGAGGTCCTGAAATCTTGGGGAACAAATTTGATTATTCTTGATGCTATGGTTGTTTTTTTATAGTTTTGGCCATTCTTTAGGAAAACAAGATGTTTATCTCCTATTTTAATACCATAATATAACATATGAATAAAATCCAAGCCTTTCTCAAACAAACAATAAAATAAAAAGAATTGGAGGGAAGTAAACGCGTATACTTGCCTGTACGAGTCTGGCTTTTACACGAAGCTCACACTGAAAGGCTCCTCGTGGAGCTGGAACATTTCAGTGTTATGCGAGCAGTATGAGAGGGGGATTAATCTGTCAGGAAATAGAAGATGTTGATTTTATCCAGATTCTTATCACAGCATAAGTGATTTACTGAGTAGAGGTGTACACATACAGGCCCACTGGCTTCCAAGCCTGTCACAGATCCGCTGCTAACACTCATTGTCCCTTTGAGATGCTGATTTGTGCTTTATTCTGCAATCCTGTATCCTTACAGAGACTCAAAAGAACGGCGGTGATGATAAGAGCAAAAATGTTGAAAGAAATCCCTCGAATATCTTACCAGGTATTAAGAAAACAGTTTGTGATTATCCAGCAGATTATTTTTATATTTTAACTCTCTGTCGGCTACGTCTCTTCCTAAAGGTGAGTTCTATATCACGCGGCACTCCAACCTCTCGGAGGTCCACGCCGTCTTCCATCTGTGTGTGGATGACAACGTCCGATCAGGGAACATCACTGCCCGGGACCCAGCGATCATGGGCTTGAGAAACATCCTCAAGGTGTGCTGCACTCATGACATCACCACTGTTACCATCCCTCTGCTGCTCGTCCACGACATGTCCGAGGTAAGAAGAAGCTGTCAATGCTTGCATGAGTGCAGCTGCAAGAATAAAAGCTTGTAAACGAATAAAAGCATCCATTGTTGGGTTATTAGATGTTTCTGGGTTGCCATGGATGCTTGATGGTTTAGTTTGGGCAAGTAGAAAAAAGTCAATAAAAAAAAGTCTCATTTGGAGTATTCCTGTTAGATCAACCTTAGTATATGTACTTGTATTACACTGTAATAAACTATTCAAACTGTCATACCTGTGATTGTCAACGTGGCAAAACCTTGAACGTTAATGATTCAGTTGTATTAAAAAGTAGAGAATTGAAACTTTAGTAATTAATGGTGTTGAGAAACGTTTTCAAAGCGGCTGATGTTGATGGGAGGTGTTTGAGTTCAGCCGGCGGGGGCTGAAACGTTCGTTATTCGATGACTCTGGTCTTGGATTCGTGCTTTATTGCCTTCTCTCTTTCCTTGTGTTACCTGTTTGAAGCTCTGCTGTCAGCTATTTGATACAGGTGGGGAAAAAAAAGAATAGGGGTGTTGAGTAATCAGGATCGGTTACCAGAAAAACTGCTATGAGTGCACTGTTACTCAGTGATGTTGTAACAGGGTACGTCACAAACTGTGATGTTCGTCTGTGCTCTGTGGTCTTGCACTTGCGTCAAACCCCAAAACCTGATGGCTGTGCAACTTTCCCAACTCTCAGCACACCCAGACTGACTTTAAGCTTGTGCTTATTCGTGTACGATAACATCTGACTCGTTGGACACGAACTGTAAATTCAGACTACAACTTTTTTGGGTCACTAATCCTGCAGAGTACATATGCACAGCGACAGTCAGTGCTCACATGTTAGGGTCAAATAACAGAAAAAGCCTCGACGTGGATCGAGCAGACACTTCTAGCATTTTCCTGTGAAAATAGCAGGATTCTCTTTGTATAATGACGCGGGGAACTCGTCTTATATTTAGTCTGTTACATTTGTTTCTTTGTTTTTAATCACATTAGATGTCCTTTGTTGGTTATTTAACTGAGTAATGTTACCAATAATAACATAATCAGTTCAACAAGCTTCTTTATAGATGCCTAATCAACAGTCTTTTGATTCATAAAACTAAAGTTTTGGAGCTCTGGAAGCCTCGAGAAGCAGATGATACTTAATTGAAGGCTTCTCATTTCAAAACTTTCCATCTGGCAGCTTCTTTTTCAGGCATTTCCCTTTTGAGGACAGACGTTTGCCTGTTTGTACAAGCCTATTGTAGTGTTAAAACAACTGGTTTAGTTTGTCTACATGAACTACAGACCACAGTCCAAATCCAGCACGGCTGTTGCTCTTGTTCTTATTTTAGTTTTTCTTTTTTCTTTGAAGTTTGAGGAAAGAGGTTCACATAATAAATGCTCAGTGTCACTATAATATATGGTTAAAGGTTTGTGAAGATAAAACTGAAAACTGGGTTAATTTGGAGCCGGTTTGCAGACATTGACTGTTTCACGACTGCTGTGTTCATTTTTCTGACTGTAAGAAACGCTTTTGTTCTTGCCTCAAACTGTTTGGCAAACACCACAGTCGCCTTCAGTGCTCCTGTTTACAGTTCAGTCACACCAAAAAGCTGAATGAATATTCAGAAATCCCTCACTAGAGCCTGTGCAGTTTATCCAAGTACAAAACGTACAAGTAAACGAAAGAGAGTGTGTGTTGTGGCAAAGACTCTCTGTTACACTCCTTGCGGTGAGAACAGGTAGTTTGCAAGATGAGATCATTGTGTGCAAACTGCAGCGGAGTACACTCAAAGCTGAAAGGAAATAGTCGCAGAAAGTGTTTGATTTAGCACAAAGTGTCCAATCCAATAAGCATTTTGACAACATCAGCTTAGACATAGTTGCCTAATAAGAAGCTTTGGTTTTGACACAAAGACACGTCATATAACAGGTTCTCTCTGCTCTGCTCTGTAGTGTGTAGGACTGTATATAGCTCTGTGTGGAGTAATATTGTGGAAACAGTATCTGTGTATCTGTGTACTAATGTTCTGTCCTGTAATATCATTCACCACCAACTCGTTTGCTTTTTTTTCTCTTATGATGTTTGAACTGTAACACAGATATAAGTAATACAAGACAAATAAACAGAACGTTAAAAATGTTACAAATTTGAAAAAAATGAAAGAAGATGCGATTGCCAAAAAGTCTTTTGAAACATTGTTTCACATTACAAAAACTTAACTAAGATCACATTATTTTTGCTGTTTGGTCTGTGGAGCTCGTACCCTACAGGTGATGGTGCTACATGAAGTCTTTGAAATGATTTCTTTATTTTTAAGTCGTATGTCAGTCTAAGTTCACCGCCGTGTGCCTCATTTCACACCAACCTTCTCTTTTCATTGCAGGAGATGACCATACCGTGGTGTCTTAAAAGGGCGGAGCTCGTATTCAAATGTGTCAAAGGTAACATGGATGTTATGCACAGCTGTTGTACAGTATTTATGGACATACTGATTGGTCATTTGGTGGTTTTTTTCTTGTTTGTTCAACCGTCTGTCAAACGTAAACATAGAGAATACTTAATACTGTGTTACTTTATTATGTATTAATACACAATAATTGCACTTAACATTGAATGCAGCAATGTAAGAATGAATGGTGATATTCATGCTAAATTTTCTTTGCAGGTTTTATGATGGAAATGGCCTCGTGGGACGGCGGTGTATCACGCACAGTCCAGTTTCTAGTGCCAAAGGTGAGATCAGTCATTTGTACCACTTGTACCTGTGGATACACTGTTGTTCTCTGAGTGACTGCCTTCCGGCAATGCTTCATGCTTCTTTTAAAGAATTGTATACTTAAGGCCTCGCCCGTACATAATGTAACAAAAGGCACACCTGGCTTTGCAGTGCATGTCTCCGAATGCACACTACGTAGAGTTGAGTGCTTGAAAAGCGTGCCATAAATCATAGATTACAGAGCTTTAGGTTATTTTAGCTCCGTATTTGCACTGCTGTGATAAAAGAAAGCTCAGAGACTCAATCACATAAATGTGCGATAAGCAATGGGATTAGTGTGCAGCTTGCCAACACTGAGGTGTAATCACTTTCACTTTGTTGGAAATCCAGGTCTTATGTTAATTTGTTATTAAATAAGTTAAAAAGGAAAGGGAAAAAATATTCAGGCTCAACTTTAAAGCGAGGTTTTCTGTTATATTTTGGACTGATTTAAGCTTGCCGTGCAGGATGAATCACGGCCGTTACTATTTGCGAAGCTATACATGCAGAGTTTTTGTGGTTTGGATCCTATAGAATGAGCTCCCGCTGACAGGATAAGATGATAAAACGAGTGGCATCAAAGGACTCTGACTGTACCGGCTTCCTGTCAGCTACGTGCTCAGACACCATTCAAAATAGCAGCTACTGAAACGACATTGTTGTCTGCACCTCAAAGAAATACTGTGTCTAAATATATGCCGTGTGTTTGCAGGACTGTGCTTCTGCTTTAGGATTACTTAACATTCTTACTTGACGGGTGGCAGTGCTTAGAGTGACAAACTCTGTGTGTCCCCTGTTCCAGTCACAGCTGCTATAGCTCATTTCATGTCAAGAAACCGCGGAAGCTGTTAATACTTGACTGGACGCAAAGAGTTCAGCTGTATTTTTGTTTTTTGAGGACTTTAAACAGCATCTTTCCATTATCACAGCGCGGGGAGAGAAGATGTTGTTTCCGTGCAAACCTCAGTCCGCTCACTAACCCTGGTCACCCCTCTGTGTGTCTCTTTGTACTGACAGACTATTTCAGAGGAAATGTTCTACCAGTTGAGCAACATGCTGCCGCAGATCTTCCGCGTCTCCTCTACCCTTACTCTCACCTCGAAGCACTGATTGGTTGAAACCTCAGGTCATTCAGGCAAATGGAGACAAGTAAAGTCTTTGGTTTTTGTGTTGTTTTTTTTTAAACTAGGATGAATATAGAGACTTTGTGACATAAATAACTTCCATTTGTTGTTTAAAAACAATTAAGTTATGGTGGCATTAAGTGCAAAAGAATTGATGAACTTTCCTATTATTGCACCTTCCAAAGCTACTCACTCTGAAAGAGGACTGGATTCACTGGCACGCTAAAACAGCTGCTGCAGTTATCATTTAGAGTCTCCAGGGTGTGGTTCTGGTGACAGAGTTTTATTACATTAGCTGCCAGTACTGCAGACATTTCAGTTTTCCTTTAAAGCTGCAATCTGCAACTTTGGTCACGTTCAGCTGCTTGAAGTCGGTAAAAATGAGACAACCAAATGTGTAAAGTGGGCTGAATGGTAAAAAACTTGTGACTTTCCATGTTGTCATATCTTTACTTTTTTCTTTTTACAGTATGTTGATTATTGAAGAAAAGAAAAATCACCAATCTGGGCTCAAACTCGAATGCTAGTTCTGATGTTGACATCTTAACCGTCATATTTAATTCTTAAAGAATTTCTTGTGGTGACAGACGATCTTACACTTCAGCCATCGAATGAGATTTAGCAGCATGATGTCGTGGTGCTCTGGCTTCAGTGACATGGACTTGGCTCTTTTAGTCCTAATGACAAATTGCATTGCTGCTCATATGAGCGGTGTGCTTGTGATTTTGTACTGCATTGCAGAGAGTTGTGGCGACTGCCGCTAACTCTCTGTGGGAGTGTGAATGTGTATGGTCCCCCTCCCCCCTCACCTGCGTAACAGTAGATGGCACTGTTCCTAAAGACAAAAATGTGAAATAGAGTAACTGTACTTGAACACTTTGCTTATCGGAGGAAACGTTTTGCCTATTGAAATTCATCTCAATCTATTCTAAGTGAGGGAAATGGCACTGAAAGTACAGCGCAGTTGTATTTTATGTTAAACACCTACATGTGCACCCTGTATATTTACTTTATGTGTGTACATTTTTTTAATGTTTTAATAAAGTAACACTCTCGACACTGATGTGGTGTATTCCTCATAAGCTTCTGACAGACTTCAGAACTGGATGATTAGTTTTTCTGTGCCCCCACCCATCTGCCAGAAGTGATGCACTTCTAGCGAGTTCGTCTCCAGGCTTTATTTACTCTTGATTGGTTATCCACAGGGACCTAATCTCCCTAAAGTTAATAATCCATGTCATTCATTGGAATTACATTCCTTCACGTCTAATGGTTGGCCTACGAGCCATTTCAGACAGATAATCAATTTAGTTTGTCACAAAGTTTGCCACTGCCGCATTCAGTGGTGGCATTAGGCTGATTAAAAGAGTTGACAGTGTAGCAATCAGCTGCGCCCAGAGAGAGTTATGAGATTTTTGAATGGCGCCGTGTTGAAACTTGCAACTGTTTTTATCATGCAGCCAGGTTGAGAAGCCACAAAACGGTAAGAATATGTATTGCAAAGTGTTTAGCATTCTCAGGATTGGTCTTAGAGGCTTTGAGTGTGCACAAGCTTAAAATGCAGGAAAATTTACAAACACAAGCAACTGTGTGTGTGTGTGTGTGTGTGTGTGTGTGTGTGTGCGTGTGCATGTGCATGTAGAGTCCAGGCACAGAAATGAGAGAACTGCAGAAGGTACTTTTGCATACATTCAGACTTGTTCATGGCAAACCTAGTGAGCAAATAAAATGTATCTTTAGACGAGCATTCAAATACAGCGTTGCCCAAATTGCTGTACAAAGTGTGTGTGTACAGTCACACACACATGTAATTACATGCATAAAAATGCATCATTATTTGATTACGATAACAATTAGAAATGTTATTTTACTCTGGTATTACCGGTGATTGGTAATGGATGATGCTATATACAATCCTCTCCAAAAGTAAAAAGTCAAGTAAAGGTGTCATTTACATAAATATCACTTACTGTACTATACCCTTTATCTTATGGTGAATTCTTACTGTCATTTAATGGTCGGGCATTGCACAGCAATAAGCATTTCACCACATGTCATACTGTGTATGGTTGTGTGCAGAGATGGGCAAGTAACTTGACCAACACTGGTTGTGTGTGTGAGACAAATAAAATTTGAATTTAAAGGGTAAGTCAGCTGTTACACGGCAGCTATTATAGCACGGCTTCTCCACAGCTGGTTGGAAATGGCAAAATTAAATACTATTTATATACAGAAATTTTAATGATATGAAAATGCTAACAGACAAATCCTGAACATGAAAACGAGCAAACCCGAGAGCGTCTTCTCCGACTGTAGAAAAATCATACGTCACAGGTGCTGCTACCGGAAGATGCTTTTTTTTTTGCTTAAAAAAATAAAAACCTGAATATCTCTTGTGAAACGCTTTCAAAATAACAGCAAAGAGTGCATTTGTTATTTTAGGTCTTTGATTAAATAAAATAAACGAAATCTTTTTGTGTGGCGTTTTTGTTTTATACATTGCCATTAACGTGTTATTCTACTTTTTGCTACATTTATTTCGAAGTTCCCAACCGGAAGTTACTGCTGTCGCTGCCGCTGGCTTGACAGAGGTTGTCACAGCTGGGTAGTTGGCTCGCTACAAGTTAAGCAACAGGGGTTCGTCGGGAGCGAGCAAGTTGCTGCATGGATTTGTCGGAGCTCCGCGTAACTTACGGTTAAGTTTGCACCTAAACGAGTTGTTCGAGGGATTCTGTCTGTCTGTGTTCAGTAAGGCTTTCTCATGCGATACACATCTATCACATGTCGGCTGCTCTATGTGCTGAAACTTATTCATTGTATTTGGCTGCCTTGCAACGGTTCACCGCGTCGAAACTGCAGACAGCGGCTTTAAAATTTGACCCAAGCGTCCCCGACTCGTCCCACGCCGGAGACCGTGATACAGCTGACCTGAAAACGGAGGTAGGTGTGCGGCGGTGTGTGCTTGAGCCTGTGTGCGGTTAGCCAGGGTTCAGCAGCGTGGTGCTTTCTGGAAGTTTTTTCCACTCTGCGTCGCAGACTGCCGCTTTGCCACCGGGCTCCCTGGACACCGATGCAGTGCCAAGTTCCGTGGTGGCTTTACTCTGTGCCCGGCCGACACAACGCTGCGTGTCTACGCCAAAACCTTCGCTGTAAACGTTTGGCGCTGTGTTGACGAGACCCCGCTGGTTTGACACATGGATGGATGGGGGAGGAGGCGTTTGAGGACACCCCCGTGTGGAAAGTTACAAAGTATTCCAGCTGGATGTGGTATTGGCTGGTAACGTTCAAAAGAATGACTCCTGGGGTTTTGTTTTGTTCTCGTTATTCCTTTTTTAGTGTCTCGGATGCGCGTGTGTGTTACAGAGTGAGGTCATGAACCGTAAAGGCACTCTAAAAGCTGCCCTGTCATATTTAAGACATGTCTTGTATGGACAAGTGTTCTCAGCCTGAAACAGATGGAATTTTCCACAGTGCGACCATCAGCTTGTTGATGGTGACTCTCAGGAACTAGACGTGTATGCTTTGATTTATCAGCTGTTTAGAATAAAAACAAAAGGGTGAAATGCCTCATGAGCATTCCTGTTTAGCATCATGTTTTTCAGCCATCATTGGATTTTGATTCCTCGACTTTTTGTTTTGTTTTTGTTTGAAGAATGTTATCACATTTTTAAAGCCCGCTAATAGTAATTTCTTTATCTAAGGAATGCAGCATCAGGAAATTAAGCAACACTTTATACCAACTAAACTTCTTCGGTGCTGAAAGTTTCCACTCGCATGTTTTTGGGAGGCTGTGTGAGTCTGGTTTCTTAGAGAAAATTCAAGGTTCAGAAACCACATTAGGAGGGCAGAGGATCAAAAGGTTAAACAGTTCTAACCCATGACCGTGACTCTGCCGTCACACAAAGACCTCTTTCCGCTTCTTCATGGGCGCGTTAGGTGTGGTATTTACTCAGCCTTGGAAACTGGACTCTTCTCTTTCATCCTGTCACACGTCATTTCTGTTTCTTTCCTTTTAAAATGGCATCAAATTAAACTGTGTACACGTGTGCGCAGCTTGTTGCCACATAAGGATTGTGAAATAGTAGCGGTAAATTCTTACTACTGCACTGACATCATCCAGATGTTTGTCTGCTAATGATCAGTGGCAGGCTGTCGTTACAGCTGACTGGCTGGTCTCAGAGCAGTTATATTCTTAGTATTTGCAACTTTCTTATTTATTTGTTGCCCCCAGGAAAGCTTTGCTCATCTGCTCCACTGTGATAGAAACGCTTCTCCATGCCATGACCAGCTGGCTGTTCTCTAACTGCTCCCTGACAGTCTGATATCCCCCCCAAAGCCAAGCGCAAGATAATCGCCCACCGTCGAGGACACCAAGCTACTTAGGCAGACTGAAGGCTTTGCAGTTCTAATCACTCGTAGGCTGTTTAGCTCCGGCTTGGTGTGCTTACTGTTCTTCCTATGTCTACCTGGCTTTTCGGCTCTTGCATATGCTTTCAAAGACGAGTGCTGGATTACGTGGTGGGTGTAACACATATATTTTTTCCCTACCTTTTTTCTGATGGTTTGAGTCTGAAAGGCATTTGCTTAAAGGCTTTTTGTTTCCCTTAAGCTCTGTGTCCTCTTCAAAGCATCATGTGCTGCCAGCAGTCACAGGTATGCAGTCTGATAGCCGTGCCTCACATCCGAGGAGACGCTTGCTCTGGGAAAGCGTCGTTATGTGGATCTGTTTGCTTACAGCGCCTTAAGTTCTGTTCCTCAGTTTGTATCCCAAACTGTTTTTCCATCGTTTCTAGTTTTTGCTTTGTCTCAGTTTTATGCATTATAAACAGGAAAATACAAACCTTTTGATTTTGCAGGAAGTTGGTTGAAACCTTCATCTAAGTTGGGACTAATAGCCTTTTCACGTCATTGGAGCCGCACTGACAGGATCCATGCTGGCGCTCTTATTTGTCTTATTTTCTTTGTCTCTGCATGAATTTGTGTATTGTGTAGTTGTCTTAACACTCATACCACTTAGACCTCGTACATTTACTGCTAAAGTGAATGCGTCCCTTAAGTACTAATCATTGTAAAAACAGTGAGCTCATTTGTTGAAACAGGAGGGGGGAGAGAAGTGGTAATGGCAAAAGAAAGTTGATGGGGAGAGAGGGGGGAAGTGTGAGATTTTTTTCCCCCCCCTCTTTCATTTGGTATGTTTTTCAACAACCACCAATCAAAAGCGAAGCAACACCTGCTCCTCGACTGTGAAAATCACACAAGTGCTGGAATGCACATCGTTAGGCCCCCGTAACTCACTAACAGCAGGGAAAAGGCTGAATATTGAGGAACCTGTCTGATTCCTGCATCTCTCACTGACAGGAAGCAGAGGAGCTCAGAAGTGTTTCCCAACTCTCTGCAGGCACCGGGGTCAAAGTCCAAACTGCTTCCCTGTAATGGTGCTCCACAGCGAGCCGGGCCAGAAACAAAAACCACATACAGACGACCTTAATGGGCCCGAGTTACAGAAAAGATGGCGGCTTCCCCACCAGCTAGGAATGTCACCTTTGTGACATGGTTATCACTCAGCCTTTTCACTGTGTTTTACATTACTCCCACTTCCTCTGGGATGTTGCTGGGAATTTTTTTGCAGCCACGTTTGTTTTATCGTCCTCTTCTTTCGGCCGCTCCCTTCGGGGGTCACCACAGTGACTCCATCTCATCCTTCTCTGTCGCACCAACACTGAGTATCCTCTTTCACTACATGCATCAGTTTTCTTCGTGGTCTTCCTCGTTTCCCATTGCCTGCCAGCTCCATGCTCAACACGTCCTGTGACAAACATTTAAATTTAACTTAAAATATTACTGAAGTGTCACTGAAGTCATATGTTCCTCCTTCTCCGGCGGTTTAATATCTATCCTTTTGAAATGCGGCTCAACCCACTATCGTGTCTCTCTCCCTGTGACGGTCATGGAAGTTGAGATTTCACTGAGGGCTTCTGATGGGTATGACTGGGTTTCTGTAAGGATCAGAGTGACCTCTCTTGGGAGTGTAGCCGGCTTGACTTGGTGTGAGAAGGTGAAGACATATTTAATTCAAGCATCTAGATTATCGGTGCTCTTTTAATATCTTGTCTGATTAAAGGAAGGAATATTCCCCGTCTTCTCTCCGGTCTGGCATGGAATCGCTCCATGCCGGAGTGTGTGGGTGCACTGGCACTGGTTCAGTTCTCTAGTGGCTTGCTTGGCCAAATGCTTTTCTCTTTAATCCTAATTTGCTGCTCAGTATTTTTGTCATTCAGATTCACTGTGAAATATGCCAACTGTATGGCTTTTTTTTAGTGAATTATGGAAACCTAATTGTGGCTCTCGTTTCGTATATGGCTGGCAAAGCAAAATTCTCCTGATGCTTCCCTTTCCTGAGATGTTGTGAAACATTAGATAAAATTAAAGCCCCTTTTTTTTGTCCTCTCATAATGTCATTATATTGACTGCTGGACTGTTTTTGTGCCTCTAGTCCTGTGATTTTTCACCACAAACTGCCTGTCATGTCTAAGCTGTTTCTGTCCCTCCAGTCTCCTCTCAGGCGTACTCCTCTGTGCTAATCTGATGGGACCATCTCATTTCTGGCACACTGGTCCCTTTTCCAAAAGTCCCAATGGGAGTCTTAGTGAGATTTCCTTTTTGTCTCTGATCCTGTTGATTGATAGGAATGATCATTATGTTAAAGTAATGTTACTCATCCTTTGTCAACTGAACAGGAAACACAACAACGTAGCACTAACCACCCTTTTAACATTTGTGCGTGCATGTTTGTGGGCAGAACATTTTCATGTAATATTAATGTAAAAGTCTTGCATTGTGTGTCTGCATGTTAAAGTCGGGTCTCTGATGTTCCTGCTTGCAAATGTGAAATTAAAAGTCTTGTTAGGAAATGAAGGAATTCTGTGCACTGACTTGCTGGAGTTTGACCTCGAGCCTGTAATGTGACGCTATGAATTTGTGTTGCACGCCGTTCTATCGCGATGAACTTTATGTTGGCCTGTAGTGTTATCTCTACCTGTGTGTGAGGTTAGCTGAGGTGCGACACCGTGGGGTGCAGCTGTACGGATGAGTTATTACTAAGACAGATCAGTGTGTGCACAGTCGTGATCCCCCTCATTAAACATAAATCGATGGACCTTGAAGCTCGATGAATGTTTTTATTATTTTTTTCCTTTGGTAATCTACTGAATGAGTCATTGCTTATACTGTCAGAGTAAGGTAGTAATGGGAGTTGGGAGCATGAGTGCACTAATCAGACAAAAGGACTCAGACATGAAAGCCTGCTTCAAATATAGATCTTCTGCCATTAAGGTTAAAAAAAAAAATCCCTGGTTCCTGTCCGAGGAATCGTAGTACGTCTGCACGACGGGAAGACACTGCTTTAAACGGCTTCGTGCTGTATCACATGTCGAAGTGCATCTTTCACCTTCTGCATTTATCATTTAAAGTCATGTTCACTGAGCTGGTGGCCGTTTGTCTGAACACAACTTTCTGGATCTTTCTTTAATTATATCACAAAGGTTATGACCTGTGCTGAGCCTAATAAATAAATACTGTAGTGATGTAAATGGACTGGTTCTTATATAGCGCTTTTCTATTCTATGTTGAGCACTCTAAGGGCTTTACACAACTTGTACATTCAGCCAAACACTTTTTTCTACTGTTATTAAAGTGCTTCCTAACTAACACCCACACTCCGATAGATGCAACATGGGGTTAGTATCTTGGCCTGCAGACTGGAGCAGACTGGGATCGAACCACCAACCTTCCTGTTAGTAGCTCAGGTGGTAGACCTGCGACCCTGTGTCATGTGAGTCGGAGAGAAACCACGATTTAATGAAACGTCTTCACTGAGGAGTCCAAGAATGTCTTCAGGTGGCAGTACCATTAAGAATAGGATTCCCCAACTCGTTGGCACAATTGACCTCGGCCCCAATGAAACTACCTGAATCCCCCCAACACACTCAGTCCAGGTAAATGTCAGCGATATTGACACCCACCCAGTCTGTTTGTAATTTCTTTTTCTTTCGAACGCCTCCTCTGCTAGCTTAATTTCATTTTCTGACTTGACTTAGTTCTGCCCACGTGGCTCAGGCGTGAGCGAGGCTGCATGGCATTGAAGGCAAAACAGCCTCAGGTGTAGCGCTCATGAAATAGGCGAACAAACGCTTAACAATCACTTTTCATGATTTCCATTAACAAGAATCACAGCTATGACAGTTTAGTATGGCTGCTGAACCGCAGACACAATCTAAATCGGACCCTGGAGCGGGGATAACACAGCCTCCTTAGACATTTTTCCCATGGTGATAAGGGCTTGGCCAGATGTTCGTGATACTTACTCGCACTCTGCGAAGCAGAAGCCCCGGCGAGTATGTGTGTGTGTGTGTGTGATGGCGGGTCTATAAGGAGCACGTCTAGTAAGGGGCTTAGTGTGCCAAATTATGAATGAGCCTGCCGCCTCCTGATAATTTCTGACTTAAACTTCCAGGAAACTCCGTTCCAAGGAGACACTGAAAGGCTTCCTACTTGATTTTGTCCCTCTTTGAAGTTGGGCCCTGTGAACGGGGAAAACGGCGTATTATAAGACACCACAGTGTTCTCTTTCATGTAGCGAGCTGAAGGGGATGCTATTGAGTGTTCGAGGGAGACCTTTGATATGTGAGATGCTCTGTGCCTTATGAAAAGAGCCAGCTTATGATTTGAGTCCGCGTGCATGTGAGTGCTTTGATGCCTGTTTTCTCGCCACACCAGTGTTTTTGTCAGAAATGTCCACCCTTGTTGGTACACAATGTCGTGTTTGTGAGCTCGTTTCATAATGAGCGTCCAACCGAAGTTTGGAGGGCACGATTAGAACGAAGGAAGGAAAGATTTCGCCTGATTGCATGTTTCTTTTGTTAGCAGGGTTATTTTTCTTGTCGAGTCGATGACGGACATTTCTTCTTTCTTTTTTTTCCTCCCCAGAATATATGGAGTAGCCTCTTGCTCTTTAGTCATCATTTAAGGTTTGGAAAGTAAATAGCGATGCTATAAAAGCCTGCCTTTTGTGTAATTATGTTTTTATGCTGCTCTTTTATGTTTGCACAGAAAAGGCTATGTGATTACAGTTTTACAGCACAGTGCTTCCTGACTACGGGCTCCATGTTTATTAAAAATGATTTAAATACTGTGTGTGCGCACAGGATTAATCGTATGTGGAGAGTGATGGTTTGTCTGTGGGTGCAGACCTGCAGAGGGACTTTGCCCTTCCTATCTATCTTTACCATCTGGTTTGTGCAGCATTTGACTGAGGCGTTAATCATTACGCCCTGGGGCCACTGCTGCTCCTACAACAGCTGGAAAAGGGAGATGGACCTGTTGGTGTCCATCTGTCCTTTTGTCTGTCAGTCCTCTGTGGACTGCTGTATTAACTGTATCCCCGCAGCTGTAGGTTCATGACCTTGGCGTTCTTCGCAAAACTACCACAAAGTTTTTGAAAAAGAGCTGGAAGGAGCTTCCTAGCGCTCTTTCTCTCAGCCCACGACTTCCTGAAAGTCCGTCGCCGACTCCATCCTAGCATTTAAGTATGTGGACTTGCCTTTTTTTGTTGACTGTTTAAAAACAATTGCACACTACAGAAGCAGTTAATGCTTCCTTTCTTCTGCATCCTTTGCTTTCATGCATCCTAAGCCACTAAACCAAGAAATGCATCTCTAATGGTTAAAAGCAACACAAAAATAAGAGTTAGTGTCCAATAGCTGGACTATAGATACTAGTCATTCTAAAAAGTACAAACTGGAAGACTGCTTCACGTGCTGTACGTGTTCAAGAATAAAAATAAATGAATGCAAAGATGACACTTTGTTTTTAAGGAAAGATGGTGCAGGAGGAGAACTTCAACTTGCAGTTTTCCAAGTTTTGAGTCCGTCAGTCAGTATAATTTCACTAACACCACTGTTGCCTACACGTTGACATTTGCACTGGCGTGCTTTAAGTACTCTTTTTGCAGCCTGGTTGAAATTCCTCTCTTGAATTTAGACTCGTGTGAAACCTCTCCATCCAAACGCTGCTGTGTTTCTGTTCTTTTACAAAACTAAACCTAACTTTACGAATGATTTCTGGGCTCTGTCGCTCTCACCCTGCACCAGTACTGTGTCCCAGTCTGTGCTCTAACTTTGTGCCCACAGTAAGGCATGTCCTCAGATGAACTGATAAATAGTACTATGTGCACTACATTAAATAACAAAGCAATAATCCTCATCCTTGGACGTACTTGCTGGAGTTGCTGGTTAGAGTAACCCCCTTCCAAGCTCACAGCACATCCCAGAGCAGTGACTCCAGCTGCAGACAGTGGATTTAGTTCCACCCTGGGACGAGAGTATCGAGGCAGCTGAATGACATCGAGAGCGGCCGCAGCAGCAGCTTGACCAGACTGCCCTTAAGTAAACACGGAGAGGGAAGGACTGGATCCAGCTGGTTAGCGCCGACTGATTCTCTGATAGCAAATCGATTTTGATGTAAGAAAAAACGTAATTGCAGAATATAAACAGAATTCTGGATGTGATCTTCCTGCTCATTTCAGTTGTGCAGTTTGTGGCAGTCTCGGGGTCATTTTCTATGGTGGATTTATTAAGATGCATTTTTCTATGGATGAATCGCCACTGTATTAAATACAGTGTATAAAGTTCAGATCTGTTTGGATCCATAGCTACTCTGCTGCTTTTCTGTGTTCTGTCTGTTCACATAGTAAGCAAAGTCTTTCCCAATGTTATTTTTGGCTTTTACTTATTTACATAGTCGCTCTGATTTCTTTGAAATGAAATCCATGTTTAAAAGAGCATCATTAAACCTTTCACTTTTCCTTCTTGCATGAAAATGTGTCTTCTTCTTTTTTTAACTTGAAAAAACCTGAAAAATTAATTTTTGTCTCATGTTGTGAAACCTTTTTCCTTTGAGTGTCTCTTCTCAGATGCAGGAACTGACACGAGTAAATGGTCTTTTGCGATATGTGATTGGCCTTTTAATGGTATCCAACTTTAAAATATAAATGTTGGATACTGTGGCAGCTGGGACATTCTGTGGAAATGAAACACTGGTGAGATTCTTAAGCTTTGAGAAACTACACAGAACAGATCTGGACCAGCTATGCTGTCTTAGCTTTGGTAATGTTAGCCGTCTAGTGTTCTTAGATGGGAGCAGTGCTTATCCTGAAGACTCTACACGTTAAAAGCTACCGGGCATTTATGGACGCTCTGTGGTTAAACATCAGCATCACGTATTTACTTAAAGGTTAATTTGCTGTGGGACCACACAGTGACTGATCGATCCCTCCCGTCCTTCGTGTATAATGTGGGTGACATTTAGGCTTTGTTGGGTACCTGCTGCTACACGCCAAGAGCGGCGGCCCTCCAGATCTATTTCTGAAACAGTGTTTTGGTTTCTTTGGTTTATCAAAGCAGGGCGCCGTGTGTCATAGCTCATTATGGCCACGTTGGCTTTGACTGGCACAGGAGGAAGCTGGGTTTGTGGAAAAGGCTACTGTGGAATTAAATCTTTCCCGGTCAGCTCGGAGCGCTGGTGCATTTTTAGCCAAAGCTGCAGATAGACGTAAAAACGGTGTTAACGATTCGAGCAGAACAGCATAGGGAGGAAAAAAACCGTTAGAGATATGCAAAGTTTGCTTTATCATCTTGTGGAGCGATAAATTCATTTGTTTAAAGACAAAAGTGTCTGGTATGTTTGGACCTGGGTTTGAAGCCTTTCTCCCTCTGTGTGTTTGCAACATTTTCCTTCCTGCATCACGACATTTTCTCTGGTGTTTTTCATTCCCAGTTAATTATTACACCACTTGGATGGCGTGCTTTCAGCCCATGCGTGTTTGTACTTTGGGTGGGTAATTACAGAGTAATGATGGTCTACGTTTAGCAGCTATTTTAAAGAAAGGACACTGTTGGTGTGCATTGTGAGGAGTTCTAAATATATCTGAACCAAGAGGACAAAATATTTTGTTTAAGTCGGGACAGAAGCTGAGTAAGTGAGGCCAGGCCTCTCTCCAAAATGGGATTTTCAGAATTGTCTTAATTCCAGGCAAGCCGGTCCTGTTGCAGAGGGAAGTGCCGCCAGCAGCCGTTCTCCTGCACTCTGCTCTATTGATCTGGCTCTGAGCTCCAAAAATGGAGATTCCTTAAAGTCGCTTGGAGTCTAATGACATTACTGTTTTAAAAGCTTTTCTGTGGAGGGCTGGTCTTGGCTTGCAGGCGTTTGGTACAGACATGGCAACCGGCCGGGTGGTCGACTGATCATGTGTTTCCCTGAAAATGTGCATTTTGTGTGTGTTTGTTTACTCAAAAAGGCTTTTTGCTGAGCTGGCGAAGCAAAAAATATTTAATGAAATCCACAGACAAGTAGTCATGCAGGGGTATGAGCTCAGCTAAGACTGGGCTGGTTGAAAGGTGGTAATAAGAGAGGGTGGGAGAGCTGCCCCCTGACCTGATAGGCGGCTGAACATGATACTGGGTCAGGGAGTATAATACTCAACTTTTCGGGAGTGGTTATAGACGGTGAGAGAGAAGGGCTGGGGGAGTGGCTTCATTGTGGGGCTTTTAGATGATATCAATTCATTCTTTGTTTCCTAAATGCCTCTTTTGCTGTGCGTCTCTGTTAACACTACATCTCAGGTTTTAGTTTTTGTCTGAGAAGCAGTATGAGTCAGTTTGGGGACAAACCCAAGCAGACAAAAACCAGCAGGATTCCTCAAGTGCTTTGGGATTTTTGGAATTCCCACCTTACAGACTGAGACACAGAAAAGTGGGAGGATGGGAGGGATGCAAAGGAGGTGGGCTAAATAAGAGCGGCGGGAACAGGAGACATGGAAAGAGGCAGGATAAATAAGTCCCACTTGCTAGAAGCAGGTGGTTGGAAGCATCAGTACAGATGAGCTTTGCGAGTGAGTCACAAGTGCTGATCAGACAAAGCCTGCAAATAGTTTTTAAAATAGGTTAGATGATGAATTTCCAGCAATACACGTCTAGAGATGGACTCCTTTCACTGGTGAGTATAATTTTGCCTAAAGACTACTCTTTTATGGCTCATCGTGCTATTTTGCTATTACCGCACTTTTTCGTGCATTGTTACCTGGCCGAGAAAGGCCAGGTGGCAGGGAACACGTCTTTGAGGCTTCTAGTGATTAATATTGGTGCTTTCACCTCTAAATGACACCTGGATTTGTAGATGCTGTTAATAGCCTAGCATGACAAACTCACTGAATGTGCTGTTCATGTTAGTCTGTGAAGTAAAACTGTAGCTACTGTTTGGCTAATGGTAGAAAAGCTCTGAAGTTATGCTGTTGACTGAAGGTCTCGGTGACCTTTTATGATTTTAGAAGAACATTCTTTTATTAAAATATATATTATGTGCAGCAAAGGGCCAAACGGCCCAGTGTTACTTAAATGTTTCAAAACTGCATATCCTTTGAAGTTACTTCTGATCAACAGGATCTTTGCTCTCATGTAAAATTAAGAAGAAACTGATTTGATTTGCTACATTAAACTTTGTGGATCTGCAGACGATGCAGCTGAAG